>NW_019385291.1:207893-226113 GCF_000671375.1 Centruroides sculpturatus | reverse complement strand
GAAACTTAACAATACTTATACTGTGCTGTTATACTTACTATGAAGTACTTTGTACTACATATGCAATAAATTAAATTTGGTTAAGAAATTCAAAAATTAATTTTAAGCAATTATATTTGTTATCTTACCCTAATGGCATTTGGCATCTCACCCAGATACTTGGGGTGAGATGCTTAAAATGCCAGACAGTGAAAAAGTCGTCATTGCAAACACAGTATAGAATTTTTTAAAATAAACTCCAAACTTTTATTTGAAAGACATACTCCAGAATATGATATTTTCATTAGAGGGCTCCTAAACTCAAATTAGCGCTGTAATTTTCTTCATAAGCAAAATGTTAGGCATCTTCCACCGAATCACTAGACCTATACATAACTTTATTTCCCCCAAACATATTTATGTAGCTAAAATTAGTTTTAACTAATGTTAAAAGTTAAAACTAGTTTTATCTAAAGTCAAAACATGTACAGCAGAATTTACTGTAGTCAAAAATGAATTTGAGTTAAAACCAGTTTTAACTAGACAAAACAGGTTTTAACAAAGACATTCAGTATAAACTAGTTTCAACTAGTTAAAACGCATTCTAACTAAAAAGGGGTTTTGACTGTAACATATATATACATATCTTTAAGTTTAAAAGTTTAAAAAAGAATCCATATTATTATACTAACTATAATCATAATTATTATTTTTCTTTTTAATTATTTTTTACTATTTTATCTTTTATCCCCACTTTTTTGCTTTTTACAATTACATTTTTTATTAAGCATACTGCTGATTATATTTTTTTAATGAATGTATATTATCTGTATTATGTTGGCACACTCACTTATAATGAGCAAATTTTTCATGGAGTAGACATTCCATCGGGCCCATGTTATCAACTATCTATGTGACAATGACAAATGGAAATGAAGGGTATGTATACACAGTGTTATGGGTATTTCTTCCGGGGATTCTTAAATTTAGCCAAAGTTATGGAATTAGACTGNGATATTAATAAAACAAAATAATTGCTGGAGTAATTTAAGGTGCAAGTTTGCCATCCTGATGTTCTCTCACCAGTTTTAGTATTTTCATTATTGTAATAATGAATCTCAATTTATCCTCAGAAGAGTATAGCCCATATGTATATGTTATAATGTTAAGTAAAAATATATAATGTGCATATATAGTATCTTGAGAGCCAGGAAAAACTGTAATGTGATAAACATTTTGAAAATACCTAGAAATTTGTTTCTCAAAAACATTTATCACATTTATTATAGTCAGAACTGTTATTTAATTTAAATAATTGCTCCATTAAAAAAAACCTTCAAAAATGTTAATTTTTATTGAATTTTATTGTTTTGGAAATATTCACCCAAGCACATGTACTGTACCAAGTGTCCAAACCTGTAGTTCCTCTTGTACTGAGCTGGATTACTATCATAAGGATAGTTATGGTACATGTGCTTGGACAAGTAGCCACTGGTGCAAAGCTACAATCTGTGAGATTATGACTGAATGCCTCTAAGTCAGAATCCCCTATTCATAATGTTGACACATTTTATATAATTCTGAGATTCTATTTCAGTCTTTCCTTCTGACACCAAGTAAGTTATGCCTACTTCTAAGTTTTGAGTGTTTTTTCCTGAATGGCAGCAACAAGGTCTGATGTGTGAGACAATGAAGCAGGAAAAAATGAGATTCAGTTGGAATTGATTCACTCAACACAATTTACTACATTTAAACATTTATGAAATGACATGAAAGTTGGTACAGTAGAGCCTCGAAAACTCGGCCTAATGTGGACCGAAGGGTGGCCGAGTTTGTGAAAATGCCGGGTTATCGGGAATGGGGTTAAAAAAGGATAAGTATGCGTGTTTCCTCAGAAAATATTGTACTGTACTTGTATGTATTGTTTGCTTGAGAATACAACAAAGAATAAACTGCCCAAATACCCTTAAACAAAGGAAAAGTACATCCTTTATGAAGACATAGAACCTTTACTACATGAAAATGAAAATTAATGAATACACTGTGTACAGTAATTTACCTGATAAGACAGACCCCAGAAAAATACTTTATGAAACATAAAGCTGTCTATAATGAAAATTAATTAACTAAGGATTTTTTTGCCCTGCCAGGGTGTGCCCGAGTTATCCGGAGTGCCGGGTTATCGAGTGCCGAGTTTTTGAGGTTCTACTGTATAACACATTACACAGGGTATTCGCATTTTGTGGCGTGAGTGAGATTACAAATTTTCAGTACCTAACAAAATCAAAACTAAAATCTCTGTTGAGGATNATGTAACATTTCTCAATGGTTTGATTCTTTTAAAAATATTAAAATATACGTATTATACTCTGTAACACTACTAAACTAGAGCCTTCCGATGCACTATTTGAGCGAAAAAAAAAATTGTTAAGGAAAAGTTTTCTGTTAGCGAACCCTTTGTTAAATATTTCGAATGTCATCACTGGTTATGGTACATGTGCTTGGACAAGTAGCCAGTGGTGCAAAGCTACAATCTGTGAGATTATGACTGAATGCCTCTAAATCAGAATACCCTATTCATAATGTTGACACATTTTATATAATTCTGAGATTCTATTTCAGTCTTTCCTTCTGACATCAAATAAATTATGCCTACTTCTAAGTTTTGAGTGTTTTTTCCTGAATGGCAGCAACAAGGTCTGATGTGTGAGACGATGAAGCAGGAAAAAATGAGATTCAGTTGGAATTGATTCACTCAACACAATTTACTACATTTAAACATTTAAGAAATGACATGAAAGTTGGTATAACACATTACACAGGGTATTCGCATTTTGTGGCGTGAGTGAGATTACAAATTTTCAGTACCTAACAAAATCAAAACTAAAATCTCTGTTGAGGATCTTTGGAATGTAGTCCTTCAGTTAGCAGTGAGCAAGAGAAGTAGGGGGGATGATGAGAAATCTGAGAGCACAGAAGAGCATGAATCCAAAAGAGGCACACAATCAGATCAGAACATTTGAAAAAACAGGCAACAACTGACTGGAATTGGAATTGGTTGTTCCTCATCATATTCAAAGCAGCAAATACCTTAGAAGTGACCAAGAATTGCAGAAAAGGTGTCACTACCAACCTGAGAAAGTGTAAGTTGATACTTTCTCGAGTCAGAAAGTTGACATATATTAGCTTCTGATGAAATCATTCTTGAGTTGTTTTCCTTTTACTTGTTCAATTCTTACATAATCATCAGAAAATAAATTTTCTTGTTTTGTTCAAACCCAAGATTAAACACATTTTACACAATATAGCTAATACTAACAGAAATAAATTTCATTTATTAAGAAAACAAATATATTTATTACAAAACTAATCTTTAAAAACAAAAACTTCCCAATTCTTAGAATTAAAGCAATCTAAATTATCTACAAAACTGAAAACTGGCAACATTTTGTACAATCTATACTAATATTATAAAGAGGTAATGTTTGTAAGTATGTACTGTACATAAGTTTGTTTGCAGCAGGTAATCTCCGAAACTACTCATCCGATTTCAAAAATTCTTTCACCAATATTTAGAATGGAACCTCGGGGTGGACATAGGCTATATATTATTCCGTTAAACATTCACATAAATTAAAAGATATAATCTAGGTTAAGGCTTTTATGTCCAACAGATGGCGCTACAAGTACGACGCCCTAAGTTTGCTTTTCTGCGAGGCATTACGCTTTTTTGTGAGGATGAACTAAAGTGGATCATCTTCTATCTATCTATATAAATAAAAATGTAATGTTCTTTTGTTCCTACCGATTTCTTTGAAATTTTGACACAACGCTGCATTCGAATACGCGCGTGTTTTTATATAAGATACGTGTCGAAATTCCCCCTCACTGAAGGGAGATGGTTAGGATTAAGGCTTACTGTGAAGAACTCTGCTTCTATTTATACTATTTTAGATGCGGTTTTTTTGCGTTTTAATAGAGTACTGTATGTCAACAGAATGTACACTAAGAAGGGATTTTTCGATATTCCTCCGCAGGGGAGAGAGACAGAATTAAGGCTTACTGTGAAGAACTCTGCTTCTATTTATACTATTTTAGATGCGGGTGTTTGCGTTTATTATTGAGTTTTAATAAGGTACGTCGAGAGAATGTACACTAAGAAGAAATTTTTCGAAAAATTTCCCCCCACGGGGGAAGTGTTATACATTTATAATAGATACATTTTGATCCACAACAACGCGTGGCGGGGTCTGCTAGTATATAAATAAAGCTGCTTTCTTCAGAAAGCCAAATTTAATTATACTAAAATATTTACCAATTCAAGATAGATACATAATGTAAAAACAATGTTTTACTGTTGTTAATTTCTAATTATTAAAACTAAACAATGATAAAAATATGAACATGTTTGACTTTTTTAATTGAATACAAATTTATTTCTTTTAATTTAATTAAATGTCTTCTAATAAGTTACACTACATTAAATTAGCATAAATCCAAAAATATATCATAATTCATATTATTATTTAATGATATTAAAATCAAAAGATTGTTTCAGATTCTGAAAAGAAATGCTTAAGCAATTAAATAATGATTTATTTTCAGATTTATAACTGAATTATCATAAAATAGTTTGATTTAGAAATTAAGTTTACATGTAATTCAATTAGGAGCTGATTATTATTATTTATAATAAGCCTAAAGAATAGCTTAATATTTTAGTTTAATAATAGCATGATTCTTTAATTTATTATTAGTGAATTTAATTTTGTCATGAAATAATAATCAGTTGTTAAGTTATATATAAGCAAATACAGAAATTATTAAAATATATTTTTCAGGAAAAAATATAGTATGATAACATCTACACTATAATATTACTACATTTAAAACTCTATCATAAAAGCACTGGAACAAAAACACATCCATAAAATTTTATCTGTAGCAGCTTATTTTATAATTTTTCATGTTATATACTGCAAACATCTATTATAACATTACATTAAAAATGGACATGGTTCTCATTTAACATATCTTTAGAATAATCAAAAAAATAATATATAATCATTTCTACATCTTTAGGTAAATAAATCTATTCATATTTTGCATTAAAAAAATAATTCATATTGTTCTCCTTTGATTTTAAATACATAATTCCGAAAATAATAATAAATATTTTTATTATTTGTTTCTTTATTAACAAAAGATTTAAATGTCAAATATAATTATACCCATTGAAAACCTGAAAACATTTCAACTCTATATAATTATAAATGCATCTTCAGAACTAATTATTTTGTCATTATCTTTGAATAAAAAAAAAAAAATACTATTAAAGAATATTGGTGACAAATTTAAAACCAGTGTATCCTTATATTAAAAACATATCTTTTATTTATACTAAAAATATATTTAAGAATTAGTTTTTAACAGAATATAAAGTTTGATAAAACATTAATTTCATTAACAAATTAATTTTTATTAACCTACAGATCACTATTTCTATAGACAGTATTTATTATTAAAAATTAAATAATTTGATAAATTCATTACTCATTTTCAACACAACAGAGTAACCTGAATAAAATTATTTAAAATAATATTTTCATAAAAGAGATTAAGGAGGGGGGAAAAAAATCACAAAATATGTTTTCTTTCTTTCTTCTTACATTTATGTATTTTTATCACCAAATCTCGATTTTCTATTATACTGTAGAAAACTACCTATTCAGAAACATCTCTAATAAGTAGAAAAGAAGATAAAGTAACTATTATATACAAGTCTAACAAAGATAAAAAGCAGCATTGAACTGGAAGCTTAATATACTGTTTAAATTGATCTCAGAGCACAACAATCAATAAGAGGAAAAATGAGCTCTTGAAGATTTATAGATCTGACAGAAAGGAAAAAAATTACTTTTGATAGTATTTTTTTAAAAAACTTGACCTGCAGTTCTAAACAATGATTATCAATCTTAAATCCTAACAATATTAAACAATTTTGCTTATTTATGCCAACATAAGTAATGCTTTCAATCTGGAAAGTTTATAAGATCAACTAGTGTATAAGACTCTAAAACATTAGTATCAAACTCATGAGATCATGAGCCACCAAACACAGTTTCAGAAAGTGAAGGTTGCAAAAAAAGTTTTTGTATTTAGGTGTTATTACTTTGAAAAAATTGTCTTTTATTTATATTCAAAAATAACATTTGAATTTTCATTAATTTCTTGTTTAATGAATTTATAAAAATTTAAAATTAGAGAAATTTTAAAAAATTAATATTTTTTTTTAGTAGAAACAAAGAATCTTCTGGCAGAAACAATTTTATCAATATCAGGTTAATTTTTTGCAATAATGATGTTTTTAAAATATCATCATCTTCAAGCTTAGGGCCATGGGCCACATGTGCCCTGTGGATCATGTGTTTTACACCATTGCTCTAAAGATTTATACAAAGGTTAATAAGTAATTTTTTTATTATTGATAAACCATAATAATAAATCTTCATATTGTAATATCTAATGTAGCATGACTAATAAATAATTTATCACTAAATTACACACTTATAGTATTAATAATTGATTAAAATGAACTATTTATGATCTAAAATTTAAAGCCTATTTTTCTATTAGTAATTACTGTGATTAGAAATAAATTATTATTCAGATAAGATAAATATAATTTCTTATTTTGTAATTAAAATAGATTTACTTATATATAATAGACTATCATATTTTTTCTATATTAAAAAGAAAAAAAAAATATAGGAATTCTGAAAATTTACTGTAAAGTGAGAAATTTGTAATGACATTAAACTTATATGTATTGTATTGCATAAGTTGTATGTCCCACAGATATACAACTTACAGGTCTCGTATACAATACCATACATACTTTAACATCATTAAAATTTCATACTTTATACATACTTTAACATCATTAAAATAGTCATACTTTAACATCATTAAAATTTTCCACTGTCCAAGAAAAATTTTGGACATCCTGTATTTGAAACTGTATAAAAAAGTATTCTTAAAATCCAAACTACTGTACATCAAAATTGATTGCCAGATTTTATTACCAAACTGATTTTAAACTGATTAAAAATTTATTACCAAATATCAGGTAATAAAATCCAGCATACAGTTTAGCTTTAGCTAAATCAATTAGAATTGTTTTTGTTAAAATATTTTCAAGATAAATTTAAATTTGAAAATGTCAGAAAACTGAACAACCAGAACAAACAACTCATTATGAACTAAAAGATGTGCTTGTTAAAAAATGATCATCAATAATCAATTCAAATATATGTAGAAGCATTTCAGGAAAAAACTAAAAAAGTAAGAGAACTGAATGCTGTCATAATGATGAATATGCTCGATTCCATAAAAGATGAGCAAAGAACAAAACATGACATCTAATTAATTACAACTATTTAACATTTTAATACTAAGGAAAAATTAAAAAAGCAAAATTTTCAGAAAAAAATAAGGAAAATATTTGAAATTACAGCTGTGTGTATAAATAAAAATGCCTCTTACATTGGCATTTTTATTTACACAGTTTTATTTAGTAAGGATTTTTGAAATTTTCCACAAAATTACAATGACTGTTACTCATTCACAAATCAAGGCTTTTTATATAACTAGATAGCATAAATAGTAAAAACTCATAACTGCTTTTATTTAAAGAAAAATTAAATTATTTATGATTAAAATTTTCAATTAATAAAATATAATTTATCAATTAAAATGTGCAAAATGTTTCATTAGGAAAACAATTATCATAAAAATAATAATCTTGATAAGATAAAATGATATCAAAGATTCCATTATATCCTATTAAATTTATAAGCAGTTTATGTTTCAGTAGATATACTGTAAGAAAAATTCAACCATTGTCATTCCAAACTTCATACTTTGTCATTCAAATTGGTAAAATGTGCAAATAACTGATGCAAATAATTGAAAATTATAAAAACAGTATTATTTTATTAATATTGAATCTTGTAAGAACATTTTTGTGTATTTATTCATTTATATATTTTACATTAATTACCAAATTTAGTGCCAAAATTGCTGAATTGGAGACACTGCAAATTTTTGGGGGATTTTCCCCTCGATGTCCAGTGGGTCACTTTATTAAGCCAATCATGGGTTTGTCCTAGCTCATCACAGGCAACTGGGTAGTGAGGGACAGAGCTCAACATATAGCTTAAGATTAATTAACCAAAAGATTAACTTTTGGTTAATTATTAAGCTTTCACAAACGAGTTGCTTAACTTTCCCAGCAACATTTAAAACTGTGTGGCACCAATTGTATCTAACATTGTGGGTAACATGACATTGGCAAGTTTAGGGAGATGATGTTGGGGCTATAATCTCTCATAAAACTATTTAAAATTTTTGAATTTTAAATATTAATATTGTCTCTTTCAAACATTTTATTTAAGAATAAGAATAATTTATATTAATAATTCTAATTTAATTTGAATTCTACAAGTATATAATTATATTAAATTCAAATTATATACAGTATTCTTAAATAAAATATTTGAAAGAGAAGATATTACAATAATATTTAAAATTAAATTTATTTTGTTCAAACTATGAAAATATTTTTTTTGAACAAGCAATTATTTATTATGACATCACAATGCCAAGCTGCAATTTTTAATCTTCATTTAATTTTAAAAAATCATGCGACTTCTGGTCCAGACTGTATATATTGGAGTCTCTAGTTCTCAAGCTTTCCACATCTGATCTGGATTTTAGTGGTGTCTTACCCCTGGACATCATACTTCTGCTTATAACAATCAAGTAATGCCAGTCATCTAACTGTTCTCAAGAAAATTTTGAGTTGAAATCATGTGACTTCTGGTTCAGACCAGAAGTTCATATGTAGTTAATTGGGGCCTCCAGTCCAAGCTTTCCATATTTGGTCTCGGTTTTCATCTGTGTAACTTCACTGTCGAGATTAACAGAGGACAGACAGGCAGACAGATAACAGTGGAATATAGAGGACTGCAATGCTCTTATTAAATTTTTAATGTTAATCTTATATTTATTGTTAATATTTATAAGAAATATTTAACAACAGATTTTTAAATTGAAAGTGGCATCAAATGAAAATATCAGCCTATTTGTCAATTCATATATAATAAACACAATTGAATAAAGAATTTTTTTATTTCATTATTATTTTATATTCCATACAAATTGTTATTATTAATAGAAAAGGGGTTATCTTAAAAAATATGTTTTCATTTAATTAGTATAAAATTAAAATGTATCATTAAACATTTTGACAATGTAATACTTTAATATTTTAAAATATTTCTAAATAATATACTTACTTTTGCTTCATTTAATCAATAAAATAAAAAACACACAAACATTATAATAACTACATTGTATATTTTTGTAAATTAGTTTTTATCCATTCATAACTGACTATCCAGACAACAAAATTAAGAAATTAAGTCAAAATAACTCAACCTTGACTTTCTAATTATTGAGTATTTCAAAAAACTTCAGGTAACTACTGTACTAAAGAATTGAAGATGAATTAGTGCAAAGAAAAAAACTAACTTTCCTTAAACAGACGTGCTTTATTTGTAAATTTTTAGTTTTGTTAAATTTACTTTATATTTAAACTTAGGTAAAACATTTAAGGAAGTGATTCTCAAATTTCTACATAGCATATTTTCTGCAATAGTTTTACTTATATACCAGTTTAAGCAAAATCCTTTTAAAACTGAGAAATTAAGCATTAAATAGAACTATAAAACAACTATCTATTTTATATTTTTAGATATACAAAATATTAAATGTCAAGTATTTGTTTATGAATAATTAACAGAAATATCTTAAATCTGAACATTAAAACAACATATAAAGTAAATTTAATAATGAAATCTTATTTAGCTATTACTTCTAGACAACAATGCATCTAATAAATGATCATTTCGAATATAAGTACAGGATATGAAGCAAAGAATTTGTACCGAGTAGCATGCTGTTTAACATGAGTAGATGATCTTAAACTAGACTGGCAATTGGCCAAGACAGGAATATATATAAGACAAGATGATGCTTCCTAAATTAGTTGGTTTCATTTTTCAGCTGATACCATTTCTATGTTTGCTAGGTAAAGTGCATAAACCTGTGATATATCAAAAGGAAAAGTCAACACAAATTCAAAATGCAGCTATTATTTTTTAAACAATGTATATTGTGTTTACTTTCCCAAAAAATCTGCTTAATAATATGTTTGTTTGTTTTCAAGAGTAATTACAGGAAAACATTCTTGAACCCTTCAATGACTTTTAAAATAGGATAGTCTGATCAACCACCTGTAACAAGTTAAACAGGTTATTGACAAAGAAATAATAAACTTAAATAATTTAGAAATCTTTTATTCTCAGAAATATATTTTGCTTTCTTATAAAAAATAAAACACCTTACTTTCAAAACTGATTATTACTATATTATTAATATATTAACTATCATTAATAACATTCCTATAAATTTTACTTTAAAAATCTTTCTTTTTTCCTATAAAACATTTTAAATCGACATTAATAAGAAACTGTTTTATTGGATATAACTTTATTGAATATTTGGGAGATTATTAATGTAAACTAATTTCTTATTTGTGAATGTTTTTTGAGAAAGGCACTTCTCCTTTTTAATTGAATTTATTGTTAATTTTTATAATTGTGTAATAGCAAATACTTTATATGCAAAATAAAATTAAAATAAAAACAAAATATAATGAAGTATAGTCTAAATTCAAAACTACTGTATTGTAGTTTAATATTTATATTTCAAATAAAATTTTAAGTAGCTTGAATTTTCCACATTGAAACAATTTGATTTTATTAATACAAAATATTAAGATTAAATAAACACTTCAATTAACATGTTACATAATTATAAAACCATAAAAATTTTAGCACCACTTTTTTTCAAGTGTTATTTCATATTAGCTTCTTAAACATTAGGAGAATTAAAATTTTTTTAATCAAACATTGCAACAATTTTTATTACAAGTATCTTACATTGTTTACTATCATTAAAAATTTAGCATATGTAGAATGTAATTAAAGTTACTGTTCTTTATATATTCTGAAAATGAAAAAATAATCTCAACAAAATTCCCCAGGATTAAAGTTTAAAAAATGTACAACTTACTTTATATCTTTATCTATTTCTTTGCTTTATATTTTATAAGTTGAATCTATATTCAATATTTGAAATAATTACAATAAACAAAACTAAAGATACTTAATGTAATTAAAATCACTTTAAATTGAGTTTTCATAATTTTAACTCTTGATAAAATTAAAGAGAAGATTACAGATATTTATGTCAAAGTATAAGGATCAACGTACACACTAAATTAGTTTAATTTTCTAAAAACGAAAATTCAGAAATTTTTTGTATATGTTCTGATAAGATTATCTTAGGCTTATTTTTGAAAATTTAATTTTTGTTTTTAATAATTAAAACATATTTGACATTTCTTTTGCTTTCATTCCAATAATGTTTATACAGTATATACAAATTTGAATCCATAATAGTCAAAGTTGGAACTAAAACAATGTATTTATATACTGTATTAATTATAATTAATTGCTGGAAAAGTGTGTAAGGTATGTTAAATGTCTTTACAAATTTCAAAAAATTGAATTTTATAAGATTTATAAATCGAAAATATACATTATTAAAAAACCTAAAAATATATCAGTTCAAACAATCTACTTTATTTGAAAACCAATAACTTATAAAATATATTCTACATTCTTTTCTGAATACTTTTGGACTGAAAAACCAATCACCAGGGAAACAATCTTCTATCTCTTTTCTTGAATTTCAAAAACTTCACAGGATTCGGGTTTTTGGATATATTTTAAACATTGAAAATATATTTTATAAGTTGTAGTTTTCCAATAATGTAAACTGAGCTAATCTACTTCTAATTGGAGTAATTACATGAACTTAAAAAAAAATATTTTTCAACTTATTCCCATATGAATGTATACTTTTCAATCAACATCAGTTTTATTATTTTGCAACAATTTGTAACTAGAATGAATGTCATTGTAAAGTCTATTTAAATTAGAAAAATACTTTTCACTAGCACATGCAGAAACTGAAAGATGTTTAAATATAAATTTTGTTGTAAGTTTTAATATACGTATTCAAGATTACTTATTAAAATTTACTAATTTTAACATAGTTCGCTTCCAGCAAATCACTTTAATGACAAAAATGTCTATGTTTACAATTTAGATATATCAACTGACAAAGATTTGGTAAAGTAAAAAATGATCTAAGAATTCAAATAAAATTACAAAATTTAAGATTTGACTAAAGAAAAGCTATTTAAAGTGCATTCACATAAAGCTAAATTTGATGTAAAATCCATATTGGGATTACAATAAAATAGAATAATAAAATAAAATTATGATGCATGCTACTTATGTTACAGTTCATATATAGATTTCCAGGTTGTAGATAACATGTCATCATTCCAGAAATTAATGCATCATTGTTCCAAGTTGGCTTTGAAAATTTTTAAGATCTCTAAGTGTTTTAAGTTATACCATTATCATCATCAATCAAGAAAAATCTGTGGTTGTTGTTGTTGATATTGATGATGATAATGACAATGATAACCATTTTATAAATTTTGCTCTGTGTCTATTGATTAGTTGATACTGAAAATTTAAAAATTACTAGTTGCAATAATATACACCAGTCCAATGTATAAATATGAATTTAATAAAAACTTTTAAAATCACTTGACAAGGATATATTTGAAAAACAATGTTTCATTCATGAATCAGATGTCATATTCATAAAATCAGTAAGTCTACTTATGTAAAGGCATAAACAGAATACTACATTCCTATGCATACGACATTATGATAAACAATTATAGTTAGAAGTAGCAGAATTTTGTAAATACATGTATTTTCATCTTGTTCAAAAATATTTATTTTATTGTGTAAGTGTTACTTAAAACATTATTATTTTAATAGTTAATTTTCCCAATTTATCTGCTTTGTGTCTTTGTTTGTTAATGTTAAAGTGCACCTGGAAGAGATCAGGTTCCTAGATTTACAGTTTTGTTTATACAACAGCCATAGTGATAAATTCTACCACTTTCTGGCATTTATTATAACCTTCATCTAAAAATTTATATTTCCTAATAATGAAAAGTATAAATATAAAGGACTTAATCACATCCAGTTTACTTTTTGTATTTCTATTAGCAGAAACTTAAATTTATGTAAATTTTATTGATCCTTAAAAGTGCCATAACATCTGAAAAAAAAAAACAATAATAATCTAACTAATCAAAACTAAATCATTTTGTTTGTGCTTTATTTTTCATTGCATAAATATTAAATTTCATATAAATTAAAATATTATAATAAGTTTACAGAATACAAATACCAAACAATTTTTTAAAAATGCTGTTAGGATCATTGAGAATTCACAATAATGGCAATATCAAGAAGTGGATCAATACCTAAGCCTGTTGCAAAACAAAGCTGCTAATGAACTGAACCTTGGAGAATTGTTCTTTCCTCATCATATGGAATAATGTCAAGGTTAACTATTAGCCTTAAAAGACATTAATGATATTAGAAAAATTGCACTGCAAAATACAAATGAATTTGTATATTATTTGAAATAAGATTAAGTCAAGTTTCTTTTTCCAATAGCAAAATTACTGATCTTTATCACATCTCTCTTATTCACAATAAACAGAGACTAAGATTAAAACAATCCATTTTATTTTAGTTAACATGTTAAATTATTGAAAATAAAGTGGACTGATTTAATTTTGGTCTCTATTTATTGCAGATAATTAAGAGAGACAAGATAAAGATCAATAGTCTTGCTATTGGAAGAAGAAACCTTTACTCAGTTATATCCATTCTATTTAAATAATTTTATTAAACAGTTTATTAAGTAAGATTGTTCAGTGTACATTATTTTTAACAGATAAAAACAATTCTAATAATTTTAAATTATATTTACAAATAGATTTGATATATGAAGACTACCATTAATTACATGTAATGTACTGTACAATTGAGCCACTTTTGACTCTGTCCTTACCTGTTGTGTACGTGATGTACTTTTGGCAAACCCCATAACCTTTAATTACATGTACAGTACAATAGTTCATGAACTCTCCTTTGACAATGAATAAATAACTTAAAAGTTCTGCAAATATTTTCTAATTGATACTTTATTCACATGACTAGTAATTACTTTTAAAAATGAATTTATATGACACTAATACAAATAAAAAATGATCATGTAGACAATGCCTTGATCCATTCCCCCATCACGTACTGTACAATGATATACCTTTCAAAACCCCTTCCTTAAACTGTAGATATAATTAATGGACAACCCCTAAAAAGAAGTAGATACACACATTTTAATTCATAAAGTTTCAAAAATAATTCCTAACAATGCATAAATTGCAGATTCTCAGGAACCAAACCACAACACAAACTGATGAAATAAAAATTAATGGATAATTTGAATTTGCAGAAATATTTTCACAAACATTTGATCATTCAGAAACAAACAGGTAATGACATTGTTTCAGTAAGGAAAAAAAAACAAATAAGAATCTTGAATGACAGATAGTAACAGGGAAAGATTACATTGTTTTTTTTTTTTCCTTTTTTTCCCCCTCTTAGAAAATAGCAGCCAATTTACACTTGGCTGTTAAATGTGTTAAATATGCCAACCTGCATCAACAAACTGATCAGGTTAGAATTAAAAATACTAGTTAACTCATATTACATTTCATAAATATTCTGCTGTAAAAGAAATGTTATTTTTAAATTTAACAATATTTCAAAAAGACAATATGATTTCAAGTGCTCTTCGTATATTCATTTGAAATCCAAGCATAATGCAGAGATTGAAAATAAGCCACAGAAAAAACATCTAAAGGATAAAGTAAAATGAGAGTTTATTAATAACAGTGAGCAAAACTGGATAGAATGATAGCTAAATCAATATAGATTCTTCTGGAACTAATGGCTAACTTACTACAAATAGTCATATAATATACCCACAAATTAGAATAAATCATTAACGCAAAAGTAGCAATAAACGTAATTCTTAAAAAAACTGAAGTCTAGAATTTACTTATATGTGAATAAATTTTCTGATAAAGAAATATGATAAATTTCCTTTTCTACATGACAGAAAATACTTATTTTGTGATATGCTAGGCAGCATTCTTGCTTTGTCAGGTGTTGCTATGGTGAATTTTTTTATTGAACACTCAGTATATTTTTTTATTGAAATAGCTTTTATACAGTATAAATTTTTAAAACACCTAAAACAACATAGATGAAACTTCACATTTTTTAAGTGATAAAATGCATTTTGTGAAATACAATTATGCCATAATCTTGAAACTTGATAAACAAATTTCAGTTTCTTTAATGTATTTATCATTACAAACCATTAGAAATAAAACAAAGCTATAAAAACAAATTTTGAAACACAGATTCTGTTTAGATCATTTTTTTCTATATTACCATTTAATTATTTAACCAATTATTAAATTCTAATAATTTTATCAAGGGATTTTTGAAACTTAAAAAGCAATTTGTATTCTTAATTTGAAAAAGAAATAAACTAATTAATCATTATTGAAATATAATATAAAGAAATCTTATGCTATCTGCAATTTTTTTTTCTTATAATGTCCTAAAAAGAACTTGCTGAAGTTCACATACATTAAATATTTTACAAGTGTCAATGTAACTCAAGCTTTTCAATTATTTCAAAGATGACTGTTGCAGTTTTTACTGACTGTTATCATATTTGTATTAAAATAGTTTTTATGTTTATGCTTCTTAAACCTTATGTTTTTTACATTCAGTATTCAGTCTCAAAACAAGTACTTAGATGACATTTATGTCAAATTACATTTAAAAATTTATTTATTCCAATATTAATAGCAAAGTCACAAGGACTATAAATGCCGTCCTCAATAATCCAATTAGTTTAAGTACTCAACATATCTTTTAACATTCCGAATATTAACATTTATACAGCAAGTCAATGAAGTATTTGCACTGTACATCCTGACTTTTCTGGAAAATATATAAGTAACATTTATTAATGCATATTGTTTTATAAGTTTATAATGCACATAATTTACATATTAATCAATGTCAAAATTTTAAAATTATTCTCTATTCTAAATATAATAAAAATTGTTAAAAAGAAATGCTAATACAGTATTTACACACCTTACTGAATACATTCATTAATAAAGAAACTTTTAAAAATGATGCTCTTCCAATCTTCCACAGCTGCTTTTCTTAGGTTTAAAAACACTTTATTGTACAAATTAATCAGTAAATGCATTGGAATTTGGAAATGAGTCAAAAAGTAAAGGAATTCAGTATGTTTCAATGAATAGAGAAATTTACTCTGAGAAAGTTTGAGAGAAATAGCATGCATTATAAAAGAAAAACATTAGTACTGTTTCATTGTATTGTAAACAAATTTATACACACTGATAAAAAATTGAGAATATGCACCATTCAGAATGGCCAAAAATATCAGATGATCAAGAAGAGTAACAGAAATTGAAAGAAGTAAAGAAAAATGCTAAAATTAGCACATTGAACCTGGCAAGTGACATTGCTTTAAAATCTGGAAAAAGGATATGTGCAGAATAAATAAGAAAAATGATCTGGAGAGGAGGATATAATAGTAGTAAATAAAATACCATTCTTAAGTGAACAGAATGAAATGAATAGAACAGAATAGAATGAAATGCCTAGATTTTGCTACAGTATTATATTGGATTACTTATATAAACCAACATAATACTGAAAATGTAATATTTTCTGATTAAAGAAAGTTTAATTTATTTTTGTGTGATGGAAGAACAATGATCTGCAGAAAACAAAATACAGAATTAAATAAAAAAGTTTAGTTCTTACAGTAAAGCATGGAGGTGGTAATGTCATACAAGTAGAAAATCTGATATTTATTGATAATATTATGCATATAAAAGCATAAAATATTATCTTTGTTGATATTATGAATACTAAAGCATGTTTAAAGATAATGCAAGGTAATTTAATGGAAAGTGCAAGACAAATGGGATGAGTGAACAATGTTATTTTCTAGCAGGACAACACTTCTAAACATATTTTCATAAAATAAAGGAATGGATGTTTTAGAAATTAAGAAGAAAATTTTCTCATCCACCCCAAATTCCAGACATCAATCACATTGAGAATTTATAACACATTTTGGATATAAACAAAAGAAAATTTAATTAAAGCTTCTTCAAAAACTTCAGACACTAAGGCGTTAAACACAATTAATATATTTTATTCTTGCGAGCGCTTTCGACGTAAATATGCACGTCGTCCTCAGGCAAATCAAACGAATAGAGAATTCGAATCATACAACAATTTTTTTTTTTCTTGGACTTACACATACAAAATTCCCAGGAAGGCTTGAAGTTTTCCGTCTATCACAAATTTGGCAATATCCCACCCATAATACCGGCCACAGCCTGTCAACCGCAACAATATGTTAATGCGGCCATAGCCCCCTTGATCAGACGGGCTTTCGTACTACCATCGACGCAACATCTTATCAATGCCGAACTAGAAACTGTCCGCACAGCGGTGTACGCAGCGGGATATACTGCCTCCAAATACATCCATGTTAAAAATAAGGTCATACAGTCTCTCTTCCCTGCCACCACATTGCGCAGACCAAGAGATTGGACAACGCTCCGTCCCTCACTCCCATACTGTGGACACTTCACGTCCCGGATCTGCCGGATCTTCAGGCGGAATGGCTTTCGTTTACCTATTGCTCCACGACCATGTCTGCGACGAATCTTATGTAATGATAGGGATACTATTTCCACCCTGGAAAAATCTGGTGTATACTCCGTTCCCTTGCAGAATCCAATATCAGGACTATGCACCAATTATATAGGAGCGACCACCAGAATGCTTGCTACCCGTATATCTGAACACCAACGTTCGGTGGCACTTGGCAATTGCGACACGGAACTTTCCAAATTGGTGATACAACAACATCACATAGCGCTTTGGAATCGGGTGGAAATACTCAAACGCTGTGATGAAGGGAGCTTAATATATATTTGGGAGGCCATCCTCACAAAACTGCTCTCCCCGTGCAA
>NW_019385291.1:189325-200004 GCF_000671375.1 Centruroides sculpturatus | reverse complement strand
ACTCACCATACGACGTTACATTAGTTCGCATTTTTCATTTGTTTTTCTTACTACAGTTATTTTTTTAAATGTATTACTTGGCTTTAATTTGAGTATGTTTTTCGCGTTGGAACGAATTATTTGGTTTTACATGTAATCGTATGGGAAAAGATGATCCACCTTACGACATTTTCATGATACGATCTCAGTTTCGGAACGAATTAATTTCGTATCCTGAGGTACCACTGTATAAAAGCATTTCAAAAACTTCCACATTTCTAATTCTGAAAAGTCCAACACAGATTAGTAAATATCAATATCAAATAGTGCTCTTATCATACAAAAATTTATCTCCTTAAGTCATTTATATTTTAATTAAAGCTGAAAATTTTAAAGATTAATGATTGTTATCCAATATGACTTTTTAGTCTTAAGAATAACAAATTTTATAGAATTATCAAACAGTAATATACAGTGACTTAATACACAGCACTTAACGCCTACTATATATACAATAATATTGAATCATGAATCTTTTGAATAATGAGATTTCATTTCTTTGAATTAAAAAAATATTAGTAATATATAAAAACTTAACCAGCATTAATTTAATATCTTATAAAAATCATATTATCTCCATCAATATTTTCTCTCTCTCTCACACATACTCACACACAACACAACACACACACACACACAATTTGAAAAAAGTAAAATCAATAATATACATGAAAAAAGTAGATTTTAAAATTTCTATGAAAAAAACGAACAACAAGAACATTCAATTTTGATATTCACATTATCAAAAAGCTTTTTTCAACAAGTAAAAAGAAATTAAATTTTAAAATCAAAAAGACTATTTTCAGTATAGTAATAAAGTAGGTCATTACATCTTTGTAAAAAACAAATGCTTCTCTAAGCATTTGTTCAATTTCATGCAACTAATTTTTAAAACTTGAGAAAATAAATCAATAAACACAAAGTTTGCATTATTACATCATCATATAACTCAAATAAGAAATTCAAAATTTATTTATTTATTTATTTATAAGCTCTGAACATCAATAATATATAATTGCAATTTATACATTTTTTGATATAAAGTCTATTTCTAAATAGATTTATATTGTAAATCAATTTCAATTTACCATAAAAGTACAACACAGATTTAGAGTGCAAAAATTTGATAAACCTAAATAATTAACTATATAACATTAAATTACTTATTCATTTGTAATTAAATGCAAAAATATAAATATTTGATAGGAATTTAAAATATATTATCTAAAGCAAAATATCTGGTTAAACAAATATATTTTAATTATATGTACACCATAAATTTCAAACAGCAATTAATACTAGTTTTATTACACTACTGAATATCTTAATGAATTTAATTATTAAAATAAATATTCTATGACAAAATATCTTCATATAGGCAATATTTGAGTAAAGTAAAAACTTTTTTCTGTTAATTAAATATTGCTTAAACTTTAGTTATAGTTTAATAATAATGTACAGTACATATACAAAAAAAAACTGTTTTCAAGTTAAAAACAAATTTTAAAATTATAGATCTTGAAGCAATTTAAAAAACTTAAACTAAAAGAATAGTGATAGTAATAGTAATTTTTTAAAGCAAATTTTCAATTCTAAATTGTTTTGATGATAAATTATGTTGAGAAATATTTTATTAGTGCTATATATATTTTTTTAGCAAGTTACAATTCAAAAGCAGTTAATAGTTATAAACAATCATTAATTGTTCACTAATAAAACATAATGCATCAGTTTATTTAAAGTGTATAAAATACTAAACGGTGAGTTCATTTGTTTTTGTAAATCAACCTTGTCATTATCAAAGGTAATCAATACCATCAATATATACATACAATGAGATAAGCAAATTATTCTGAAACATGAATACTGTATACGTTTACACACAAAAATTTCCGGTAAACAACATATTAAAAATGTTCACTTTCTTTTAACATGTAAATTTCATTTATTTTCATTTTATTAAAGAACAAATACTATAATCTCTTGTATTCTCTTTAAAATTAACATATAAATAAAGTAATACAATGCCTGCTTTGCATCCTGTAATTTGTCTTATAACTAGTTAAGTTCAATACAACTATAGTATATTAACTTAATGACCTTGACTTTACATTTTAAGTGAAACATCCTGTAACTAATAAATAAATGAATTTAAATATTAATATCTGATATATTATTTAATTAAATATCTTTTTTTCTAATTAAATCTCTATTAACTGTAAATAAACTGGATAAGATATACTGTACACTACATATACTCAAGATAAAGCAAAAATCAGTTTTTTGTGTTAAATACAATTAAAACTTTAATATGAATACACAATATTTTACATTGAAGAAAAAGCACAAAAAATTGCTGTGTCAAACTTATCATACAGGAACACACATGATGAAGAAAATAAAACTTTATTTAGTATTACATATTATTTTTGTACAAAGGGGTGATATGCATTTTGGGCTATTTGCCCCTTTGGTCCTTTTTTGTACAATTATAAATTCTGCATAATAAAATACATTAAACTTAATGTTTATTATATAAATAAACTTAATGTTTATTATATAAATAAACATTAAGTTTAATGTATTTATTGTGCAGAATTTATTACTACTACGTATGTTCAAAACCCAGAGAAAAATTAAGGTTTTGAACATATACAATATAAATAAATGTTAGATTTAATGTAATTTGTTGCACAGAATTTATAACTGTACAAAAAAATACTGAAGAGGAGTAAATAGCCCAAAATGCATATCACCCTTTTGTACAAAAATAATACATAATACTAAATAAAGTCTATTCTCTTCATCATGAGTGTTCATGTGTGATAAGTTTGACACAGCAATTTTTGTGCTTTTTTCCCCAATGAACATAGAAACAAGAAGCAATCAAGTATTGAAATATTTTACATATTAAACATCTGATATTGAAATATACAGGTACCATCTTCAGAAACAACATAATTAAACTATTTGCTAAATTTTACTTTAGCTTGAATTGTATTATCCAAAAATATTTTCATTAGAAACTTTAATTATACCACACACTACACAAATTTATATACACATATATACATATCAGGCTCTGGTCTAATAAATTATGTGAATTCTTTTTCTTTTTGCAAATATTTTTTCGATTACAAATTTACTTTTATTATGCATGACTTTTATATAAAAAATCTGAATTTTGCAATAAAAGATAAATCATTATAATAGTCAAATAAAAAATATATTTAAGTCCATNGGTTCCTTTTATTAAATCTTATAATTTATTAAATTTATTATTTTAACAAAATTTATCAAATTAATGCAATCAAAAACTGTCAAAAAATAATGTATGATGCCTCAGGTACTTATTATTTAATTAATGACTACAAGCTAACAGCTGAAAATAAGAGCCCACACAAATATATTTTTTTATCAAAGGGTCTGCAACCTTTCAAAGTTTTGAAACTACTATAGTAAACTGTTATGTTTTATCAAAGATATTTGAAATTTTGGTTGCTGCATAATATTTCTGAATTGTAATGTTTATAAAATTAAACTACAAATTATTATTTTTATTATACTAATTATTATTATTATTATTTAAGAAATGTAAATAATAATATCCTAATATGCAGCAAATTATATACTAAAATTGATTTACAATACAAAGTCAAAATTGTATTTTATTTATCGAATATAAATAAGATCTAAAAATTATGGTAATACATTCAAAACATTATGTAAAAACCATCCATATAAAATCTGAATAAATTTCTTCAAAGTTTACTTTAAAATTCAAAATTATCAGATGACTTCTGATTGACTCATTCCACTCTGTACATACTTAGAGAGCCTTTTAATCATTCCCATTGTGGGCTTGGCCAGATTCACAATAAAGTAGCCAGATAGTGAGATATGAGGCACAGAATATCCAAAAAACCCCCCAAAAAATTCTTGGGATTTTTCAACCATTTGGATTCATTCCCGGGTCCCTAGAGCAGTAACTAGGGGATGGAGCTGAAACCTTAACCATTCCTCCATCTGGCTATTGCAATGCTCCTGATCAGATGTTTCTTGCTAATATATTGATTTGTTCATATCTATGATAAATAACCTTTCTATATTATTAGATTTTGTATTATATTCTTTCATAACCTATAATAAAGAGTACAGGTACATTTTCAAATAAGTTAGCAAATGTTGATTGATTACGGTACATCGTAACAGTTTATAATTTCATACTGTTATATTTTATCACGAAAAAGTATTCATCATCACAATTTTCTCTAATTTTGTTTTAGCTTTAAAGCAGTGTAATAATATCCAATAATGTATTAAAAGAAAAAAAAAAGCAAAAATTAAGTAAATTTGGAACTTGGCATAGAAATAATGGATTTCTGTTTTACAGCACTGCAGGAAACTTGTGACTAAAATAGAATTTAAAAAATATATTTGATATTTAAAGATAATCATTAATATTTCCTTATTATTAAATTTAAGGAAAAAAAATTATGGGTAAGAACAATTACTTCTACATATTTAATTGGCCATTAAAATTAGCCTTTATTTTTGAGACATTGACTGATATTGAAGAATTTAAAGTACAGAACATAAAAAATTTTTTAAATTATTGGTATCACAGATTCATTAAGTACATATCTTTTATACACACATCTTTCCCTATTTTATTTATAAAATTATTAATCAAAAATGCATTTATAATTATCCATAAATTTATTTTTCAGTTATAACTATATAAGAAGATAAAAGGTATCAAATATGAATAGACTGAACTAATACATTTGAGTATACACTCATTGCCATAAATCCAACACATGTAAACATACCGCAAATATCCAGCACAAATTATACTGTACTTACTAAAAATAATAAAAAAACAAACATTTTTGACAATTTTTAAATCATCATCTTCAGGTTAAAGGCAGTTGAATACCAATGTGAAAATTCAAACATCACTTCAAAATGCATGAAGCAATCATTTCATTGGTTGGCAAACACTGATGTAAAAATGATAATTATGTTTTAAACAGTTAATGAAATATCAAACACCTTTGCTTGGTATTACTTGATATTTACTTGTTATGTTTTAAGTAATAAGATTTAATTTATAATCTTACCTCAAAAATAATCTCCATGCTTTGGAGAAGATATCCACCTCCCTGTAAGTTATGGTCATGTCCTGAAAATTAGTTTGTATATTTCAAGAATCTCTAAATGCTTTAGATAAGTCCAGTTCCTACTAGGATGTATTAATCTTGTTTCATTGAGAAGTACCCTTATATTGTTTTCAGATGCAAATGTTGTTAACATTGTCATGGAAAGGCCCTTTTGGATAGAATAATGGTGCTCCTTGATACACTTTTAAAGAGATCAAACTGTTTACAAGCATATCAAGGAGCACCATTATTCTATGATATGAAATGGTATAGACCAGTGTTTCTCAACCTCTAACGAAACGTCGCCCCCTTCAATAAAACCGTTACGTAGTATCGCCCTCTTCACTACAAAATTCCGATACCGAGGGACAAGGCTAACACCAAATTCGTACTGCATTGAATAGACTAGTGATTAGTATAATGTTATTTGTTTAATTATTGTATGATATAACGAATAAAATATCTAATTATTCTTAATATAATGTTTTACTATATCACCTAGAAAATTGTTTTTTGCCCCCAAAATATAAATTGTTACTAATCGCCCCCCAACATGGAAAAAACGCCCACATGAGGCGATATCGCCCCCGTTGAGAAACACTGGTATAGACAGACACAGGGGCCTGTAATGATAGCACCACCTATATCTGGATGGTGGCTGTGTGTGTGTGTGAGCATCATGTGTGAGTTCTCTCTCGTCCATTGATCCCAATACCTCACAGTGTTGTCAGAACAGCCTAGGTGGTGGGCTATTCGATGATATGACCATCTGGCTTCTCTCAATTCAATGATCCTTCCCTTCTCAAACTCTAGTTAGTTGTTCATATGGTCTTCAATTGTGATGCAAAAAAAATCTCTAGTGATACAGCATCTCTCTGCACAGGTAAACTACAGACAGGATGCCTTTGCTTGCTTTTTTTTTATAGGCCAAGGGGATTTAGTTTAATGCCCTCTGTTGGCAGTACACAATGAGCCATCATGTTATAAATCTAATCATTTCTATAGCTGCTTGAAATTTATTACTATGCCAATTTTCACAGCAATACAACTCCTTCTTGATAAACTAATTTTTATGGCAATGAGTGTATTTAATTCATGTCAATATTTTCAGAACTATATTAAAAATTTAAATCAAACTATACTAACACAATTATGTATTATATAATATATGTAACATATTCTAATGTATTTAGATTTCAAAACAGAATAAGATGGTTCTTATTTTTTTTATTTTTAATTCTTTCCACCATGTGGACACTTGGCCTTTTTATCCATTCCCCATTATGAGATTCAGCCAAGTGTACAATGGGGCATCTGGATAGTATGGGACAAGTCCTGACACATCCAGGACAGACTACCATATAAAACATGGGAGTTACTCACCTAGATTTGATCCCAGAGCAGTAGGATAACACCTTAACTACTTGGGCCATCCCATTGTCTAAGATACACTGTTATGTTCAACCTGCAATTGTTACTTTCAACTTGTTTTGTGTTTTTTTTATTACTTTCTTAACAATTTTAACATTTTACAATTCAATATTAACAAAAAAAAACTGATATTAAACAATTTTCTATTTTTCAATAGCAAAGAAATGTTTAAAATTTTAAAAAACATTTTCTTGCTTTTAACAAGTAAAATGTTTTTATCCATTATGTAAAATAACATTCAATAAGAATAAATGCTGCCAATATTTTAAAATACTTTCTAAACATCTTTAACAAACAAAGGAATACAATTTTGTTGTGTACTGTATTCTTAATAACTTACTTTTAAAACATTCTTTAAATTACTTAATTATTTCAATTTCAATTGATGAAGTTAATCCTAAAAATAACTTAGTAGCATTTTCAAAGAAATTTTTAAAACTCATTTTCAGAAACTAGAATGAGTTTTCAAAATAGTTAATTGAATTTAAATAAATTAATTTCCAAGTTAAATGTTTTAATTAATTAATTAATGATGACCAAAAAAAATATAAAATACTGCAGATATAATTATTCCTCAGAAGCCTAATATTTAATAAAGCTTTCTTAAGTATTATCAAGAAACTAATGTCATTTTCAACTGAATTATTCTAAACAGCTTTAGAAAGCTTTCAAATAAAATAGGGTGCACAAATAAAAAAAAACATTATTGTACACTTTTGGATATAATTATTATATAATTAAAACTGAAACTTCAGATAAAAATTACAAAAACATTAGTAATTATTGCTTGTGTAAATTTTGTGGTGATGATAATTTCATCTAAAATACAATCTTGATTCATTAATAAAAGTTAAAACAAACTTTTTTAAAATCATTTTCCTGACAACTTTTATTAATTGACAGTCTCAAGAAAGATCTTGTGGTTCCTATCAGTGGTGTGTTCACAAAGATCAACAGGTGGCACAGAGCTGGCAATATGGGAACCACAGCCACCTTTGTGGTGACCAACAACAGTAGTATCAGATTCATTTTTTATTTCTCAAAAAGACACTGTGGCCAGGTTGGCCTTTTATAAGCATCTTAAATTAAAATAAAAAATGAACAAAAAAAAAAGAATAAGTAAAACAAAAACAGGACGCAAGCTGAGAAAGAAAATTACTTTCTCCCTTAAGTCCAAAAATTAATTGAGAACAAATATCACTGTGGCTTAAAGTTATTTCCTTTTTTTTACATTCTTTTTGAAGATTTCATAACCCAAAATGTTACATAAATCGTTGCACAGACTATTCCAAGAGAAGATTAATTGAAAGATCGGTGCAGATCTCCCCACCTCTAGTTTAACAATTGGGAGACTATATCCACGATTGATACGATTTATACTGTGTTGATCTGCGACATTCTCCTATACCAATTCCGAGGAAACTGTTTTCCTTTTCGCCCTTTATATATTTGAAACCCTGTAACAGAATCTGTTTCTTGTAAATTTCACTAATCTTGTCAATATCTTTGCATAATCTTTGTATAATCTTTGCAACCATTCCATTAAACCTATGAACAAGATTTATTATCTACCAACTCTGTAATTTTATATATTCTGTATATAATTAAAGAGTCAGACTTTATTGTATTTGCCTCACCTTTTTTTCTTGGTAGTCATGCAACTACTCAACTACTAAAATATTTAGACCACTGACTTTCCTTAGAACGGAAAGTTCAGTGGTCTAAATATTCATTGATCAGTGTTGAAAATCTCATTTAAAAGACAAACAAAAATATTTTCTTTACAAAATTAAGATGTCTTTCAAATAAGAAAATGGCATCCTTATTTGGAAAGTAGCCTAAAGGTTAATGTTGTAATACTGAATTTGAAGAATTTTGTCTTAATTTTATTAATACAGGGAAACCCAGTTATTGCAGTTTTGATTAATGCAGTTACTGATTTGATACTAAAATCCTGATTACTGCTCCAAAAATTTCAGTTATTGTAGTTTTTTGATCAAAAAAAGTTTTTATTTAGTCTTTTTTCTCAAAATATAAAATGTTGGGTAATTGTTTTTCACAATGCAATACATTTTGATATTCAATCCAATCTTTTTTTCCACTTAATGCAGGTAAAATACAAAAATTTTTTGCAACCATTCCAATGCAGTAAGAATTTCAATAATGCTAATTTGGCATACATTAAGATTTATGGCAAGATTCAATAATTTATGTAATTTTTGCCATTCTTCATCAACAGCTTTTTTTAAAACATTTTGAATTTCTTAGATGAAAACTTCCTGATCAAGTAAATTTGAACTGGCAACATCAAAAACTAAGCAATTCATTTTGCTACATAAATTTTGAATTTGTAATTTTAATTTTAGATAATGCTCATGATCATCCAATGAAACCTAATGATTTGTGTCAAAACATTAGTTTTTTACTGTCCAATATGACTATTACTCTAGCTCAATGGTTCCCAAAGTGGACACTACAACCCTCTGGGGGCAGTGAGTAAACCTAGGAGGGCAAGAAGCAAGCAGGACAGTAGGAGTGCTAGAGTGAGGGACCTGACCAAATGATAACTATAGGCGAGAGTTGAGGTCAGGGCCATGCCACGCTATGATACAGAGAGGCAGCATAAGCAGCATTTACATGGTGGCATTTCAAAGACTTGCATCATACTGAGAAAATCTACTGCACAGCCCTGGTTGATATTCTTGGCAACAATCTTCTATTTCTCATACATTATTCTCAATTATCATAGTTTTAATTATTGCAGTGTTTTTCCTGGCAACATTAATCACAATAACTGGGGTTTCCTGTATATAAAAATTTATCTAACAAATTTTGATATATCATTTGCATGGAAATGATTTGAATGAATAGAATATGGTAAAGTTAAAAATATGACACCATCATCAAGAATAGATATCAAAAGAAAATTAAAAATTTGAACTCAATTTATAAATAAAATTTGAAGCATTGTTTCTTCTACTTTAAAATAATCATGTTTAATTTGGTATTAGTATGCCTGAAGATGACAACTAAGTAAACATTTTAAACACAACAACATTAAAATCTTATAATTTTTCAGTAAATATTGCATCCTAAAATATTTAAATTTTAATCAAAGTACCTTATAACTTTCTCTATAATTTCTACATAGACTGATAACAAGATACATAAATTTCTTAGTATACATTAGTGGTGCACAAACTATTTTCACTTCTGACCCCCCCATTTTGTGTAAAATTTTGTCACAACCCCTAGATAGACAGTAGATATTTTTTTAATTGTCAATGTAGTTAAAGTGAAATTCTTTCTGAAATTTGCACTTATGTTTCTGCCTTATTAGAGGTCTGAATAAAGCACATAATTTTACCAGTACCTGATACTTGTTGAAAAAAAGCCTTATATTTTTTATTGTCAAATAAATTTCTTTGAATTTGGCAACCTCAAAACATTTTCTCGCGACCCTTCTAGGGGTGTGACCCACGGTTTGCTTACCACTAGTATATATAAACTAAGAAATTATATAAAATATGAATCAGAATTAATCAAAATATAAAATTTACAAATTATAACAAAATATTTATAGTATTGGAAAAAAATCACATTTTAAAGGTAACTAATTATTAATTAGTTGCTTATCTGACTACACTTTTAACTATCAGTATTTACAATATAACAGGAATCCCCAAACTAATTGAAAGTGACTACAGTGAAGGCACTTTTCATTAACTTATCATGTTGGAGAGATTTAATTTCAAAGAAAATGTGTATTTTATCTACAATATTTTTAGCATATCTAAAAAAAATGAATATATGATGCACTTATTTATAGAAAAATGATTATTTCATAAAACATGAATTTAACTAGGATTCTCAATTCTAAAATACAGTGGTACCTCAGGTTACGAACGCCCCAGCATACGAAATTTTCAGGATACGACATGAAATTCGAACATATTTTTGCTCCACGATACGAACAAAAACTCACCATACGACGTTACATTAGTTCGCATTTTTCATTTGTTTTTCTTACTACAGTTATTTTTTTAA
>NW_019385291.1:179349-184936 GCF_000671375.1 Centruroides sculpturatus | reverse complement strand
ATTTTTTTTAAAAAGAAATATATATAATTAAAATTATCTTTGCTAAATCCTTAAAAATCTTTTAAAAAATTTAAATTATTGAATTCGTGTAAGTTAAATGGATGATTTCACCAATATATTTTTTTTCAGATATTCTAATGGAGTACATGTTAAAAATATATTGATTACTACTGAACATGTTAAAGTACTTTTTGTTGACATTTAAAACAGAACTATCAAATTACTAATGCAGACCATAACAATAAATTCATGAATGAAATACGAGAAATATTAAACTATTTTGGAACTATTCCAAACATATATCGTCTTTAATTAAAGTTTATTTTTCAGGTTAAGTTTAATATCCTTTTTTTTCAAGTTACATCAGAAAATTTGAGGTAAGATTTTTTAAATAACATAAATATCACGATACAAAGTGCGGCATTTAAAAATCCGCATCGGTGCGACCGGCAGCACGCTCGGGATTTAATCTCGGTGGTGCCGAGCCAAACGGATAAGACAAGTCAATCCGTTTAACCCGGGATTTAACGCGAATTCGATAAAATTCCCACCTCGTGCGACCGCTAATTCGTTTGTGGTATAGAGATAGACGACACCACACAATATATAAATAAAGATTTTTTTAGTGTTTCTTTCCTATTTTCTTTGGGAGGTGCAAGTGACTAGTTTCAAATTATATTAATTAAGTACCAGTTGCCCCCTTTCGGTCATCTTCACCGCATTAACAGGAATAGAATTTCAATAGCATTATGTTAAAATGTATTTTTCTTTTGCATGTAATTTAAATTTCTTAATACATTTCAGTACTTACCACTTTAATTACTACAATTGCATACATGAATAATTATCAAATTTAACTAATTGTGAATTATTTTTAGGGTTTTAAAGTCGAAATAAATGGCATATTGGCTTAAATAAATGCGAAGGAATTATTATTTCCATGCAAAAAACGATCAAATTGTAACATATCTGTTGTCATATAGTATCTTAATACTTACTACTTTATACGAATAGAATCGAATTATTTCGCTAATTACAAGTCTTTATCGATTAAAAAGATAGCTTATTTAACTTAAAATCGACAAAATTCTATAATAAGTTTGCATCTTACCTTCTAAATTTAACAAAACTTTTTACAATTCATACAATTGATCCGAAAACGATCGGAACGAAGTCACTGCAGTCGACACGACACCCCCTGGTGTCGATAGATGGCAATTTTGTGATGGTTAATGTCGTCTGCTCTTTTACTTTTTTTTTTTTTTTAGTTACTTTTTCAAAATTAAAACGAAAATTGAAGTGAGTAAAAATCTAATTATTTAGTTAAAAGTTGTTTATTTTTATATACTTTCAATTATGTTAATTTTTTTTTTTTTTTTTTAAATTGTGCAAGGAAAGGTAATGTTATTAANCCGAATATTAACATTTATACAGCAAGTCAATGAAGTATTTGCACTGTACATCCTGACTTTTCTGGAAAATATATAAGTAACATTTATTAATGCATATTGTTTTATAAGTTTATAATGCACATAATTTACATATTAATCAATGTCAAAATTTTAAAATTATTCTCTATTCTAAATATAATAAAAATTGTTAAAAAGAAATGCTAATACAGTATTTACACACCTTACTGAATACATTCATTAATAAAGAAACTTTTAAAAATGATGCTCTTCCAATCTTCCACAGCTGCTTTTCTTAGGTTTAAAAACACTTTATTGTACAAATTAATCAGTAAATGCATTGGAATTTGGAAATGAGTCAAAAAGTAAAGGAATTCAGTATGTTTCAATGAATAGAGAAATTTACTCTGAGAAAGTTTGAGAGAAATAGCATGCATTATAAAAGAAAAACATTAGTACTGTTTCATTGTATTGTAAACAAATTTATACACACTGATAAAAAATTGAGAATATGCACCATTCAGAATGGCCAAAAATATCAGATGATCAAGAAGAGTAACAGAAATTGAAAGAAGTAAAGAAAAATGCTAAAATTAGCACATTGAACCTGGCAAGTGACATTGCTTTAAAATCTGGAAAAAGGATATGTGCAGAATAAATAAGAAAAATGATCTGGAGAGGAGGATATAATAGTAGTAAATAAAATACCATTCTTAAGTGAACAGAATGAAATGAATAGAACAGAATAGAATGAAATGCCTAGATTTTGCTACAGTATTATATTGGATTACTTATATAAACCAACATAATACTGAAAATGTAATATTTTCTGATTAAAGAAAGTTTAATTTATTTTTGTGTGATGGAAGAACAATGATCTGCAGAAAACAAAATACAGAATTAAATAAAAAAGTTTAGTTCTTACAGTAAAGCATGGAGGTGGTAATGTCATACAAGTAGAAAATCTGATATTTATTGATAATATTATGCATATAAAAGCATAAAATATTATCTTTGTTGATATTATGAATACTAAAGCATGTTTAAAGATAATGCAAGGTAATTTAATGGAAAGTGCAAGACAAATGGGATGAGTGAACAATGTTATTTTCTAGCAGGACAACACTTCTAAACATATTTTCATAAAATAAAGGAATGGATGTTTTAGAAATTAAGAAGAAAATTTTCTCATCCACCCCAAATTCCAGACATCAATCACATTGAGAATTTATAACACATTTTGGATATAAACAAAAGAAAATTTAAGATAACTAACAAAAATTATCTCAAGTAATACGTGATGGAAGAATGAGGAAAACCAGTCTGCTGTGAAATTACTTTTATCCATGCCAAAACTATTGCGAGAATTGATCAAAAGAAAAAAATTTCAAATAGAAATTTCAATAGATCTCTATGAGGACTTCTGATTCCAAGTGTGCAAATACTTTATTGACTGTAGATTTCATTTTTTTTTTTTTTGTGAAAGTTTTCAGATAGAAATTAGTATTATGTAAATTATTTTTCATACTAAAAAAAATAAATAAATCATACTGCATGAATTAAAATGTTTTAAAAATGATCCGTAGAAAACATATCTGTATTTATTAGAAGAGGCTAATAATAAATGTTAGAGTTTAACAATTTATCATTTACAGTTGTATTCCAACAAAATTTGGGGTATGCAAATACTTTATTGATTCACTGTGTAAATAACTTATTATTTGAATGATAAAACATTCAAATCTTTCATTTCATATTATTTTTTGTAGAAATCTGAATAAGAAATCAAATAAAAATCTGATATTTATATTACTAAAAAAATAAGTTAATAGATTTCTTAAATATTTAATAGTTTCTTAGATTCAGTGAAGAAATTTCACATTTTTCATATTTAGATAAATTTGAAAGATAGTGATTTCAATAATGAAAGAAATGTTTACATTATTGATAATACAACACACAATTCATAAGACGTATTATAAACTGTTTGCCAATTGTAATGAGAATTTTTAACTTAAAAATGCAAAATTATCATAAGATTATAAATTGTCACAAATTGTATTGATGGGTTTTAAAAAATACACAAATTTATTTCTGGAGAAAAGTCCAATGGAATTTTTATTTTTGTAGAATTTCCTATACATGTATTGTAATTACAAATAAATATTTAAAAATTTCAATGCAATAATTTTCATAGAGAGCAAATATAATTGAAAAATGATCTTTCTATTTTTCGACAATATAAAGGAAATTCTACTTTCTAGCTTGGTTGTCATTATTTTCAAGGTATTAGTAAATTTAATTTAATATTCTCAAATTAAATCAATAACGAATTCATTTATGTAACAATTAATAACTTTATAACAGGATAATTTATTATTAAAAAAAAGAAACAATATCACATTATAGAAAATTTTAATCAATATAATTGACAAAATAAAAGCTTATTTTCTACATACAATATAACTTCAAAGCTTGAAAATAAAACTATATTGCACCTGATAATAAAGAATGAAATTTCCTCAATGTCCTCAGTCATCACTTAATGTCATCAATAGGCTCCCGGAAACTACGACATTAAGTGAAATGACATTTAATGAAACTAATTTTACCATAGGCTAAATTATATAAACTAGTGTTAAATTTCCTATTTTGATTATATTTTCATTTATTAGGCTTTAAATAAAATGAGATAAATTTGTATATAATATATTATAACATTTATATTTTAATGACTTTGAAAAATAAAAAAGTTGGTTCTTTTTATTAAATCTTATAATTTATTAAATTTATTATTTTAACAAAATTTATCAAATTAATGCAATCAAAAACTGTCAAAAAATAATGTATGATGCCTCAGGTACTTATTATTTAATTAATGACTACAAGCTAACAGCTGAAAATAAGAGCCCACACAAATATATTTTTTTATCAAAGGGTCTGCAACCTTTCAAAGTTTTGAAACTACTATAGTAAACTGTTATGTTTTATCAAAGATATTTGAAATTTTGGTTGCTGCATAATATTTCTGAATTGTAATGTTTATAAAATTAAACTACAAATTATTATTTTTATTATACTAATTATTATTATTATTATTTAAGAAATGTAAATAATAATATCCTAATATGCAGCAAATTATATACTAAAATTGATTTACAATACAAAGTCAAAATTGTATTTTATTTATCGAATATAAATAAGATCTAAAAATTATGGTAATACATTCAAAACATTATGTAAAAACCATCCATATAAAATCTGAATAAATTTCTTCAAAGTTTACTTTAAAATTCAAAATTATCAGATGACTTCTGATTGACTCATTCCACTCTGTACATACTTAGAGAGCCTTTTAATCATTCCCATTGTGGGCTTGGCCAGATTCACAATAAAGTAGCCAGATAGTGAGATATGAGGCACAGAATATCCAAAAAACCCCCCAAAAAATTCTTGGGATTTTTCAACCATTTGGATTCATTCCCGGGTCCCTAGAGCAGTAACTAGGGGATGGAGCTGAAACCTTAACCATTCCTCCATCTGGCTATTGCAATGCTCCTGATCAGATGTTTCTTGCTAATATATTGATTTGTTCATATCTATGATAAATAACCTTTCTATATTATTAGATTTTGTATTATATTCTTTCATAACCTATAATAAAGAGTACAGGTACATTTTCAAATAAGTTAGCAAATGTTGATTGATTACGGTACATCGTAACAGTTTATAATTTCATACTGTTATATTTTATCACGAAAAAGTATTCATCATCACAATTTTCTCTAATTTTGTTTTAGCTTTAAAGCAGTGTAATAATATCCAATAATGTATTAAAAGAAAAAAAAAAGCAAAAATTAAGTAAATTTGGAACTTGGCATAGAAATAATGGATTTCTGTTTTACAGCACTGCAGGAAACTTGTGACTAAAATAGAATTTAAAAAATATATTTGATATTTAAAGATCATCATTAATATTTCCTTATTATTAAATTTAAGGAAAAAAAATTATGGGTAAGAACAATTACTTCTATATATTTAATTGGCCAATAAAATTAGCCTTTATTTTTGAGACATTGACTGATATTGAAGAATTTAAAGTACAGAACATAAAAAATTTTTTAAATTATTGGTATCACAGATTCATTAAGTACATATCTTTTATACATATTTTATAA
>NW_019385291.1:167557-172087 GCF_000671375.1 Centruroides sculpturatus | reverse complement strand
ACTCACCATACGACGTTACATTAGTTCGCATTTTTCATTTGTTTTTCTTACTACAGTTATTTTTTTAAATGTATTACTTGGCTTTAATTTGAGTATGTTTTTCGCGTTGGAACGAATTATTTGGTTTTACATGTAATCGTATGGGAAAAGATGATCCACCTTACGACATTTTCATGATACGATCTCAGTTTCGGAACGAATTAATTTCGTATCCTGAGGTACCACTGTATAAAAGCATTTCAAAAACTTCCACATTTCTAATTCTGAAAAGTCCAACACAGATTAGTAAATATCAATATCAAATAGTGCTCTTATCATACAAAAATTTATCTCCTTAAGTCATTTATATTTTAATTAAAGCTGAAAATTTTAAAGATTAATGATTGTTATCCAATATGACTTTTTAGTCTTAAGAATAACAAATTTTATAGAATTATCAAACAGTAATATACAGTGACTTAATACACAGCACTTAACGCCTACTATATATACAATAATATTGAATCATGAATCTTTTGAATAATGAGATTTCATTTCTTTGAATTAAAAAAATATTAGTAATATATAAAAACTTAACCAGCATTAATTTAATATCTTATAAAAATCATATTATCTCCATCAATATTTTCTCTCTCTCTCACACATACTCACACACAACACAACACACACACACACACAATTTGAAAAAAGTAAAATCAATAATATACATGAAAAAAGTAGATTTTAAAATTTCTATGAAAAAAACGAACAACAAGAACATTCAATTTTGATATTCACATTATCAAAAAGCTTTTTTCAACAAGTAAAAAGAAATTAAATTTTAAAATCAAAAAGACTATTTTCAGTATAGTAATAAAGTAGGTCATTACATCTTTGTAAAAAACAAATGCTTCTCTAAGCATTTGTTCAATTTCATGCAACTAATTTTTAAAACTTGAGAAAATAAATCAATAAACACAAAGTTTGCATTATTACATCATCATATAACTCAAATAAGAAATTCAAAATTTATTTATTTATTTATTTATAAGCTCTGAACATCAATAATATATAATTGCAATTTATACATTTTTTGATATAAAGTCTATTTCTAAATAGATTTATATTGTAAATCAATTTCAATTTACCATAAAAGTACAACACAGATTTAGAGTGCAAAAATTTGATAAACCTAAATAATTAACTATATAACATTAAATTACTTATTCATTTGTAATTAAATGCAAAAATATAAATATTTGATAGGAATTTAAAATATATTATCTAAAGCAAAATATCTGGTTAAACAAATATATTTTAATTATATGTACACCATAAATTTCAAACAGCAATTAATACTAGTTTTATTACACTACTGAATATCTTAATGAATTTAATTATTAAAATAAATATTCTATGACAAAATATCTTCATATAGGCAATATTTGAGTAAAGTAAAAACTTTTTTCTGTTAATTAAATATTGCTTAAACTTTAGTTATAGTTTAATAATAATGTACAGTACATATACAAAAAAAAACTGTTTTCAAGTTAAAAACAAATTTTAAAATTATAGATCTTGAAGCAATTTAAAAAACTTAAACTAAAAGAATAGTGATAGTAATAGTAATTTTTTAAAGCAAATTTTCAATTCTAAATTGTTTTGATGATAAATTATGTTGAGAAATATTTTATTAGTGCTATATATATTTTTTTAGCAAGTTACAATTCAAAAGCAGTTAATAGTTATAAACAATCATTAATTGTTCACTAATAAAACATAATGCATCAGTTTATTTAAAGTGTATAAAATACTAAACGGTGAGTTCATTTGTTTTTGTAAATCAACCTTGTCATTATCAAAGGTAATCAATACCATCAATATATACATACAATGAGATAAGCAAATTATTCTGAAACATGAATACTGTATACGTTTACACACAAAAATTTCCGGTAAACAACATATTAAAAATGTTCACTTTCTTTTAACATGTAAATTTCATTTATTTTCATTTTATTAAAGAACAAATACTATAATCTCTTGTATTCTCTTTAAAATTAACATATAAATAAAGTAATACAATGCCTGCTTTGCATCCTGTAATTTGTCTTATAACTAGTTAAGTTCAATACAACTATAGTATATTAACTTAATGACCTTGACTTTACATTTTAAGTGAAACATCCTGTAACTAATAAATAAATGAATTTAAATATTAATATCTGATATATTATTTAATTAAATATCTTTTTTTCTAATTAAATCTCTATTAACTGTAAATAAACTGGATAAGATATACTGTACACTACATATACTCAAGATAAAGCAAAAATCAGTTTTTTGTGTTAAATACAATTAAAACTTTAATATGAATACACAATATTTTACATTGAAGAAAAAGCACAAAAAATTGCTGTGTCAAACTTATCATACAGGAACACACATGATGAAGAAAATAAAACTTTATTTAGTATTACATATTATTTTTGTACAAAGGGGTGATATGCATTTTGGGCTATTTACTTCTCTTCAGTCCTTTTTTTTTTACAATTATAATTCTGCACAATAAATTACATTAAACTTAATGTTTATTATATAAATAAACTTAATATTTATTATATAAATAAACTTAATGTTTATTATATAAATAAACATTAAGTTTAATGTATTTATTGTGCAGAATTTATTACTACTACGTATGTTCAAAACCCAGAGAAAAATTAAGGTTTTGAACATATACAATATAAATAAATGTTAGATTTAATGTAATTTGTTGCACAGAATTTATAACTGTACAAAAAAATACTGAAGAGGAGTAAATAGCCCAAAATGCATATCACCCTTTTGTACAAAAATAATACATAATACTAAATAAAGTCTATTCTCTTCATCATGAGTGTTCATGTGTGATAAGTTTGACACAGCAATTTTTGTGCTTTTTTCCCCAATGAACATAGAAACAAGAAGCAATCAAGTATTGAAATATTTTACATATTAAACATCTGATATTGAAATATACAGGTACCATCTTCAGAAACAACATAATTAAACTATTTGCTAAATTTTACTTTAGCTTGAATTGTATTATCCAAAAATATTTTCATTAGAAACTTTAATTATACCACACACTACACAAATTTATATACACATATATACATATCAGGCTCTGGTCTAATAAATTATGTGAATTCTTTTTCTTTTTGCAAATATTTTTTCGATTACAAATTTACTTTTATTATGCATGACTTTTATATAAAAAATCTGAATTTTGCAATAAAAGATAAATCATTATAATAGTCAAATAAAAAATATATTTAAGTCCATAATTTTTCATTTTCTAGAATATACAGTTTACATCAACAAAACTAATTTCTGTACTTTATTAAAGTTAAAAATAAAAGCAATATAAAAATTAATAAATTTTATATTTTATATACATAACTATAAACAAAACAGCCTAGTATTTATAACTGTCTACATTAATAGAATCCAAATACGATGTTATTAAAATAAAAACATATTTTACGATGACTGTATATTTGTAGTATAATATTTTACTATTGTTCATTATAACATTTTTTTTTAATACAAAAAACAAAATATTTTTAGTTGAATAAGAGCTATAATTATGTTATTGTAAATTTTTAACTATTTGGCAAAAATATACTTTTATATTTTTAAATATTTGAAATAATTAATGCCACTAATAATAGTATTATTTCAAATACCATTAATTTGTTAATTGATTCTATTAAAATCAATATAATTAATACCATCAATAAATATTAGCTGAGATAAGTTTATTAATAAGATAGACCAAAGCCAAATATAAAATGTATTTTAAAGTTTGGTGACTCAGCAATACTACTTAAACAATCCTTTTTATACAGTGTATATTTTTTTGACAACAAAAATAAAAATGATTTAAACAAATTAATTTATTATAAATAAATAAAATTAATAAACCATACTTAAATTCTTATGTAGAATTCAATAAAAATCAGTGATGAAAATTTTTCAAAATTTATAGTTTTTTCCTACTTATATTTATTATTATAGTTTTTTATTGTACACGTACTTTCTCTCATACAGAAATTTAAATTCATAAAAACAAGTCTACCATTAATTATAAATGATCAAAATATTATTACTTTGAAAACAACAATACGAAATTCTGGAATTTTAAATTTCTCTTGAGAATCTAATATTTGATATAGATAGTAGGCCCGTAATCTAAAATATTTTCCAATTCAGTTCATTTCCAACTTAAAAGGAAAAAAATTATCTATGTCCTAAGTATATTACAATAAAATAATAATAATATTCGCTTTTAACAAAAAAAAAAAAAGTTTAAACTAAAAATTTATAGAGTTACATTTGTTCAATATTAAAATTTTAAACTATCAAACTATCAAACTTTATGACTTTCTGAAAAATCTGAAAGTTTCAAAAAAATCAAAATTTTATGAATAAAACATTTATAGTTGAGATTTAACTTTTTAAATTCATTTTTAGTGTAAAATATAAATTTATATATATATATATATT
>NW_019385291.1:160248-165489 GCF_000671375.1 Centruroides sculpturatus | reverse complement strand
TATTTTTTTTTTTTTTTTTTAAATTGTGCAAGGAAAGGTAATGTTATTAACTACTGTACAGTACATTAAGTGAGATAAAATGGAAGGAGAAAGATGCGTTGAGGGTGAGTAAATGCACTTTATCGATCGATTTTTTATTTAATTTTTTTCGTATAAAACGATGCAAAATGTCGTTGCTAAACATAGACAGAGTAAACAATTTGTTTAATTAAATATGAAAGTTGTTTATTCATGTTTAACAGCACATAATTATATCTGAACTGTTCGTTTAGGATGTTGGAAATGAGCTACCACTGACTAATACAAGTCACACTACAAGAAATTAGCATCTCCCACTGACTAATACAAGTCACACTACAAGAAATTATCATCTCCCACTGACTAATACAAGTCACACTACAAGAAATTAGCATCTCCCACTGACTAATACAAGTCACATTACAAGAAATTTAAGCATATAGAGACTATTATCACTAAGACCATACACAGGAGTTTGAGGCATTTAACCCTTCCCATTTGGGAAGTATTAAGCATTAATCAATATGCTGTATATAACTTATACGGTATTTATTTTGTACCCGTTCAGTTCCTCTTCAATCTACTGTATTATGTTATTTTACACGTCTATAAATAAAATTCATGTCTTAAAATATGCTCCAGCAATAAAATTTTCATTTAAAACTATAAACTTAGGTCGAAAACGTTTTTTACTTTGTTAAAATTTGTTACTGGAGCATATTCTGTATGTCTATATCATATTATAAACTAATAAACTACAGTATAAAAAAAAACATGTGTTTTCTTTAACCCCATCTTTTAAAAGTCCTGCACAGGGGCCTAATTTTTATATATTTATTATTACATTTAATATCTGAAAACAGTGTCAATACTCAAATAAGTGTATTCAACACAAGTATTTAATAATAATAATAATAGTTGATTCCTGAGATGATTTTGAATACATTTTTTTAAAAAATTTCATACAATTCTAAATCTTACAGCTTATAAAATATTAAATGATTTATTTTATTAAAAATTGATTGCTTTCATATTATTATAAGTAATTTAATATATTATATTATTAAAACATTTTTTTTATATTTTTTTGGTAATACACAACAGTAAAGTTATTTATTTATATAACAAAGCAGTGTATCCAATTACTTATAACAGATTGTACTTTATCATAGCACTAATATAGAGTTATTGGTTCAGTGATAAAACCAATAAAATGATTATGAATTATAATATACATCATCTTTCTACATTGAACTCTTTTATTATAATGATGTGCATTTAATATTTAATAATAAAAAACATTCTTGAGTAATCAAATTTAATTCTGTACTGTACATATTCTATGGTATTGCAGCTTTTAAAATACACTAAAAAATGTATTTAATATTTCATAAAAACATTTAAGTGATATTTTTAAACCTGTTTTAAATTATATGAACAGTTTTATCCACATTTTTTTTTAATGTTGTTATTGTATAAAATATTTAGAAAAATACTTGATCAAAATATTATTTGACAATTGCTCTCATGATATTTTTTTAAAAAAACAAGATTTTCGTTTTATTTATAAAGAGGAATCTTGTTTTCGCAATTCTACTCTATCGTTCTGGGTGATTGTAATATCAAACCTGGATAAATTGTTTGTTTAGATAGTAACTATCTCATGAAACAGTTTAAATTCGAAGATAAAATATTGGAATTTGACACATCAATTTTATGTTTAAAATGAAATTTAAACAAAATATAATTTTATATTTTAAAAAAAAACTATAATTAAAATTATCTTTGTTAAATCCTTAAAAATCTTTTAAAATATTTAAATTATTGAATTCGTGTAAGTTAAATGGATGATTTCACCAATATATTTTTTTTCAGATATTCTAATGGAGTACATGTTTAAAATATATTGATTACTACTGAACATGTTAAAGTACTTTTTGTTGACATTTAAAACAGAACTATCAAATTACTAATGCAGACCATAACAATAAATTCATGAATGAAATACGAGAAATATTAAACTATTTTGGAACTATTCCAAACATATATCGTCTTTAATTAAAGTTTATTTTTCAGGTTAAGTTTAATATCCTTTTTTTTCAAGTTACATCAGAAAATGCAGCACGCTCGGGATTTAATCTCGGTGGTGCCGAGCCAAACGGATAAGACNCTGGAAAATATATAAGTAACATTTATTAATGCATATTGTTTTATAAGTTTATAATGCACATAATTTACATATTAATCAATGTCAAAATTTTAAAATTATAGATCTTGAAGCAATTTAAAAAACTTAAACTAAAAGAATAGTGATAGTAATAGTAATTTTTTAAAGCAAATTTTCAATTCTAAATTGTTTTGATGATAAATTATGTTGAGAAATATTTTATTAGTGCTATATATATTTTTTTAGCAAGTTACAATTCAAAAGCAGTTAATAGTTATAAACAATCATTAATTGTTCACTAATAAAACATAATGCATCAGTTTATTTAAAGTGTATAAAATACTAAACGGTGAGTTCATTTGTTTTTGTAAATCAACCTTGTCATTATCAAAGGTAATCAATACCATCAATATATACATACAATGAGATAAGCAAATTATTCTGAAACATGAATACTGTATACGTTTACACACAAAAATTTCCGGTAAACAACATATTAAAAATGTTCACTTTCTTTTAACATGTAAATTTCATTTATTTTCATTTTATTAAAGAACAAATACTATAATCTCTTGTATTCTCTTTAAAATTAACATATAAATAAAGTAATACAATGCCTGCTTTGCATCCTGTAATTTGTCTTATAACTAGTTAAGTTCAATACAACTATAGTATATTAACTTAATGACCTTGACTTTACATTTTAAGTGAAACATCCTGTAACTAATAAATAAATGAATTTAAATATTAATATCTGATATATTATTTAATTAAATATCTTTTTTTCTAATTAAATCTCTATTAACTGTAAATAAACTGGATAAGATATACTGTACACTACATATACTCAAGATAAAGCAAAAATCAGTTTTTTGTGTTAAATACAATTAAAACTTTAATATGAATACACAATATTTTACATTGAAGAAAAAGCACAAAAAATTGCTGTGTCAAACTTATCATACAGGAACACACATGATGAAGAAAATAAACTTTATTTAGTATTACATATTATTTTTGTACAAAGGGGTGATATGCATTTTGGGCTATTTACTTCTCTTCAGTCCTTTTTTTTTTACAATTATAAATTCTGCACAATAAATTACATTAAACTTAATGTTTATTATATAAATAAACTTAATGTTTATTATATAAATAAACATTAAGTTTAATGTATTTATTGTGCAGAATTTATTACTACTACGTATGTTCAAAACCCAGAGAAAAATTAAGGTTTTGAACATATACAATATAAATAAATGTTAGATTTAATGTAATTTGTTGCACAGAATTTATAACTGTACAAAAAAATACTGAAGAGGAGTAAATAGCCCAAAATGCATATCACCCTTTTGTACAAAAATAATACATAATACTAAATAAAGTCTATTCTCTTCATCATGAGTGTTCATGTGTGATAAGTTTGACACAGCAATTTTTGTGCTTTTTTCCCCAATGAACATAGAAACAAGAAGCAATCAAGTATTGAAATATTTTACATATTAAACATCTGATATTGAAATATACAGGTACCATCTTCAGAAACAACATAATTAAACTATTTGCTAAATTTTACTTTAGCTTGAATTGTATTATCCAAAAATATTTTCATTAGAAACTTTAATTATACCACACACTACACAAATTTATATACACATATATACATATCAGGCTCTGGTCTAATAAATTATGTGAATTCTTTTTCTTTTTGCAAATATTTTTTCGATTACAAATTTACTTTTATTATGCATGACTTTTATATAAAAAATCTGAATTTTGCAATAAAAGATAAATCATTATAATAGTCAAATAAAAAATATATTTAAGTCCATAATTTTTCATTTTCTAGAATATACAGTTTACATCAACAAAACTAATTTCTGTACTTTATTAAAGTTAAAAATAAAAGCAATATAAAAATTAATAAATTTTATATTTTATATACATAACTATAAACAAAACAGCCTAGTATTTATAACTGTCTACATTAATAGAATCCAAATACGATGTTATTAAAATAAAAACATATTTTACGATGACTGTATATTTGTAGTATAATATTTTACTATTGTTCATTATAACATTTTTTTTTAATACAAAAAACAAAATATTTTTAGTTGAATAAGAGCTATAATTATGTTATTGTAAATTTTTAACTATTTGGCAAAAATATACTTTTATATTTTTAAATATTTGAAATAATTAATGCCACTAATAATAGTATTATTTCAAATACCATTAATTTGTTAATTGATTCTATTAAAATCAATATAATTAATACCATCAATAAATATTAGCTGAGATAAGTTTATTAATAAGATAGACCAAAGCCAAATATAAAATGTATTTTAAAGTTTGGTGACTCAGCAATACTACTTAAACAATCCTTTTTATACAGTGTATATTTTTTTGACAACAAAAATAAAAATGATTTAAACAAATTAATTTATTATAAATAAATAAAATTAATAAACCATACTTAAATTCTTATGTAGAATTCAATAAAAATCAGTGATGAAAATTTTTCAAAATTTATAGTTTTTTCCTACTTATATTTATTATTATAGTTTTTTATTGTACACGTACTTTCTCTCATACAGAAATTTAAATTCATAAAAACAAGTCTACCATTAATTATAAATGATCAAAATATTATTACTTTGAAAACAACAATACGAAATTCTGGAATTTTAAATTTCTCTTGAGAATCTAATATTTGATATAGATAGTAGGCCCGTAATCTAAAATATTTTCCAATTCAGTTCATTTCCAACTTAAAAGGAAAAAAATTATCTATGTCCTAAGTATATTACAATAAAATAATAATAATATTCGCTTTTAACAAAAAAAAAAAAAGTTTAAACTAAAAATTTATAGAGTTACATTTGTTCAATATTAAAATTTTAAACTATCAAACTATCAAACTTTATGACTTTCTGAAAAATCTGAAAGTTTCAAAAAAATCAAAATTTTATGAATAAAACATTTATAGTTGAGATTTAACTTTTTAAATTCATTTTTAGTGTAAAATATAAATTTATATATATATATATATT
>NW_019385291.1:144234-157164 GCF_000671375.1 Centruroides sculpturatus | reverse complement strand
TCTGAACTGTTCGTTTAGGATGTTGGAAATGAGCTACCACTGACTAATACAAGTCACACTACAAGAAATTAGCATCTCCCACTGACTAATACAAGTCACACTACAAGAAATTATCATCTCCCACTGACTAATACAAGTCACACTACAAGAAATTAGCATCTCCCACTGACTAATACAAGTCACATTACAAGAAATTTAAGCATATAGAGACTATTATCACTAAGACCATACACAGGAGTTTGAGGCATTTAACCCTTCCCATTTGGGAAGTATTAAGCATTAATCAATATGCTGTATATAACTTATACGGTATTTATTTTGTACCCGTTCAGTTCCTCTTCAATCTACTGTATTATGTTATTTTACACGTCTATAAATAAAATTCATGTCTTAAAATATGCTCCAGCAATAAAATTTTCATTTAAAACTATAAACTTAGGTCGAAAACGTTTTTTACTTTGTTAAAATTTGTTACTGGAGCATATTCTGTATGTCTATATCATATTATAAACTAATAAACTACAGTATAAAAAAAAACATGTGTTTTCTTTAACCCCATCTTTTAAAAGTCCTGCACAGGGGCCTAATTTTTATATATTTATTATTACATTTAATATCTGAAAACAGTGTCAATACTCAAATAAGTGTATTCAACACAAGTATTTAATAATAATAATAATAGTTGATTCCTGAGATGATTTTGAATACATTTTTTTAAAAAATTTCATACAATTCTAAATCTTACAGCTTATAAAATATTAAATGATTTATTTTATTAAAAATTGATTGCTTTCATATTATTATAAGTAATTTAATATATTATATTATTAAAACATTTTTTTTATATTTTTTTGGTAATACACAACAGTAAAGTTATTTATTTATATAACAAAGCAGTGTATCCAATTACTTATAACAGATTGTACTTTATCATAGCACTAATATAGAGTTATTGGTTCAGTGATAAAACCAATAAAATGATTATGAATTATAATATACATCATCTTTCTACATTGAACTCTTTTATTATAATGATGTGCATTTAATATTTAATAATAAAAACATTCTTGAGTAATCAAATTTAATTCTGTACTGTACATATTCTATGGTATTGCAGCTTTTAAAATACACTAAAAAATTTATTTAATATTTCATAAAAAACATTTAAGTGATATTTTTAAACCTGTTTTAAATTATATGAACAGTTTTATCCACATTTTTTTATGTTGTTATTGTATAAAATATTTAGAAAAATACTTGATCAAAATATTATTTGACAATTGCTCTCATGATATTTTTTTAAAAAAACAAGATTTTCGTTTTATTTATAAAGAGGAATCTTGTTTTCGCAATTCTACTCTATCGTTCTGGGTGATTGTAATATCAAACCTGGATAAATTGTTTGTTTAGATAGTAACTATCTCATGAAACAGTTTAAATTCGAAGATAAAATATTGGAATTTGACACATCAATTTTATGTTTAAAATGAAATTTAAACAAAATATAATTTTATATTTTAAAAAAAAACTATAATTAAAATTATCTTTGTTAAATCCTTAAAAATCTTTTAAAATATTTAAATTATTGAATTCGTGTAAGTTAAATGGGTGATTTCACTAATATATTTTTTTCAGATATTCTAATGGAGTACATGTTTAAAATATATTGATTACTACTGAACATGTTAAAGTACTTTTTGTTGACATTTAAAACAGAACTATCAAATTACTAATGCAGACCATAACAATAAATTCATGAATGAAATACGAGAAATATTAAACTATTTTGGAACTATTCCAAACATATATCGTCTTTAATTAAAGTTTATTTTTCAGGTTAAGTTTAATATCCTTTTTTTTCAAGTTACATCAGAAAATTTGAGGTAAGATTTTTTAAATAAATTATGCAATTAATTATATATTTTTATTAGTAATTAAACAGATTTTTTAAAAAATCACCCTTTTGATTATACAATTCGAGAGATCATAATTAAATTTAAAAAAATTTTTTTTCAATATGAACTTGTATATACATCTGAAAATTTATTATTTTAAGTTGAAATATAATACTGCATATAACTTCTAGCAATGAGGTTGATTACGAGGTAAAAACCACACCCTATCCCTACTGACAGTATGTAAGCATAATGAGATTTCAATATATGAATGATAGGGCAAAAATAAACCTACAGTGTACGTGTAAAAAAGAAAAAAAGACATACAAAACAGAATATAGCATAAGCATTAGCATTTAATTAAGTAACACAGCACACTTAATAATATTATGTTTTTTTTTAATAATCGATAGGTAAAAAGAAAATTAAGTTTCGTGAAAGATTTTAAAATTCTATGAATAAAATTATATTGGCAAATTCAAATTTATTGATGGATATTTCGAGGTAAGTGAGTTTTTTTTACCTTTTTTTTATCGCTAAGTTTTATCATAAGATGTCACAGAAAACATTCCCTAACTACAGTAAAATTCGAAGATATATATATTTTAAAATATAGGAAAAACTAAAATTAGTATGTAATAAAAGGAAAATAGTAAGTTTAATCATCATTGAAAGTATAAACTTCCTCATCGATAAAAGAAATGAGGAACTTCAGACATCAGACTACAATATTTAATTGTGTCATTAACCTGTTTAAATAATTAATATGAAATTTTTTTAGAGTTATGTGACATATTTAACAAAATTTCATATCTAAGTGTTTATATTAATATGTTTTAAAAGATATTTTTAATAAAAAAAAAACCTTCGTCCATTTTGTAGATAAATTTAATATCAAGAAAAATAATTAGTGGGATAATCTAAAATCAATTTTCTTTCTGGTTAAACTGCTAGATTAATATGAGTTATGCCATAAGAAGAAGAGGAAAAAAATTATAAAATTACTTTTTTAATACAATATTAGAATCTAGGTCAACATTATTGAATTATCGAAATTTTCATGTGCACGATGTTAAATATTTGACTGGTGTTAAAAATCATAATTTATGAGCGATACGATCTCAAATTCTTGTAACTTTTTCTTGTTGATTATCGATTTTCCATTGAGCTTCACAAAATATGAACAATGAGCTGAACAATAATACTATGAAGATAATAATTTCAAGTGTGATTTATACATAAATAATATTAATTGAATTTTTTCTTTATTTTTCAAACTTATTATATTCGCCTTTAATTATATTCTTTACCTGATCTTATCGCCTTATATATCAAAGTTTTAGACGTGATTATGATATCAAGACCATTTGTCATTTATATAATCTACATCATATATGCAATTTATCGACGTCTTTATCGAAATAAGATCTCGTCTAATATATTTTATAGAGATATAAATAATAATAATTAACAAAAATAATCATACTTTAATTTTATAAAGTATACTCGATTGTTGTCGAATGTTGAATTGAAGAAATAATGGCCTATTTATTTTATCTACTTTAAAACTGATTAAAAAGGTTTTTGATGATAAAATTATTTGAATTAATATTGTGGAATTTCACGAGGATAACTTTTATAGATCTACTAATACGACATTTTAATATTATGGCAATTTGCAATCAGCGCTATCACAAGATGGTACTTGTTGCAATTGGGACTAACTTGGCCTGGAAAACAAGGAACATTCTTTGTTTTCGATGACAAGTTTTGGTCAACATGAGAAGAATTTGCGTGGGACAATAGACAAATATCGCTCATTAGTTTCTTTTAAATTTGCAGATTAGACTAGAAGTCATTAATTTTCTGTTGTTTGTTGATAATGGAATTTTGGAACCCTAGGAAAAGGGTAACACGAAATGGAGGGCATGTGAACCAAGTGTCCCAATGTACAGGCGCTACTGTTTACAATCAACAGGCAGGACAGGGTCTAGGTAAATTAAGGAAGTAATTATTTATAAAATAATTATGACACAACGGGAGAAGCAACCAAACAAAATAAACCGTACACCTTGTATAATTTCAGCAATTTTCAATTATTTCCTTTGCGATTAATATGTTTTTAGAATTTTTTTTTTTTAAGTTTGATGTTCCAACTGAAGAAGGCCTAGAGTACAGTGTGTCCCAAAAGTATATATTAATTGACATTTTACTGCTTTACAGAATTGTTAGGAAATTAAGAGAAATGTAAATAATTTCATTTGTATAGTCTATGAATCAAAACTTTCCAAAATTTCACATGGAAGAGAGTTTAGTATGAAAGAAATTGAATGAATATGGAAATTAAAAGCAGAAGATTGTAGTTTCAAGGAAATTGCTGTTTTAATGAACAAATCTACTGGAATTTATAAAATTTTGGAAAACTCATCACTAATACTTTCTAAACATCGATCAGGAAGCCCAAAATCATATCTAAAAGGGATGGTAATTGAATTATACGTCTTGCATCACAATAGGATAGATCAGTTCGTCAAATTTTGTGTAAAAGTGGATTAAAAATACCAAAAGATCATATGCTGTGGAATGACCAATGGCTCTCAATCCTTTTCAGTGATGAAAAGAAATTTAATTTAGATGGGCTAATTACTAGCATGATATTAGGAAAGAAGAGCGTGGTTTTTCAGCGAGAAACACGGTGATGGTTCTGTTATAGTATGAGGTTTATCAAATTTAGTGATTTTAACTGGTAGACAGACATCTAAAAGTTATCAAGAAGTCCTAAGAAATAATTCTTTACCTACTGGAGAAGAAATTAGAGGACCTGATTGGACTTTCCAACAGGATAATGCCAATATTCATCGTTCACGTTCAACAACAAAATGGCTTGAAGATCATAATATTCGAGTTATGAGGGGACTTGCAAGAAACCCGGAGATTAATCCGATTGAGAACTTGTGGGACATTTTTGCTCAAAAAGTTTATGTTAATAACAGGCATTTTATAATGGTTTCAGAGCTTAAACAATAAATCATTGAGTGCTGGTTTCAAATGGGTCCAGATATCTTACAAAATTTAATTAAATCAATGTCTAATTGCATTTTTGAAGTCATTAAGCATAAATGGCAGCTCTTTCATATTAAAACAATTTACATCAATTTATGTTATGAACTATTGCTCAAAGTTTAAACTTGTCTATATTTTTGGGACATCACAAAATAAGTATTTTGTTTTTAACACTTTATGCAACTATCAAATATTGTAAAAAACAATTATATAACATTGTACTGTGCTACAAATAAACAATAATGATCTCATGCATTGTTAAGAAATACTTAATATTTAAAACATATAAACACATATAGATTATCTATATTTTTGGGACACACTATAGTATGTCGAAAGCGAATTCGATTAATTAGATATATTGCTGGAGTTATACAAGGTGTAATGTTTCTTTCGTTTTTTAATTTTCTATAAGTCACATATAAATAAATGAAGTTTTAAATGAACAATGAACATCGTATCATCCATAGCTTATCCAATAAGGTCCAGTAATAAATATAGGGTGTTCTATATAGAAGTTATTTACAATCAAAGGTATATCTTTATTAAGTTAGATGCCACTCGAGATATAACACATGACCCACCCTCTATCTTTCCACTTCCTACCAAAATTTAATAGCATCAATACCTCGTACATAAACGTCCCTGCAAAATCTTCGATAAAAGGCAGAGGAGTTATAAAGCTACTTTGAAGCTTAACACACGTTTATATACAGAAAAACACCCCTAATCTTTTTTTGCATTGCTCGTTTCAAGGGCTCTGAGTTTAAAAATGTAAAAATCTTGGGGTGAGGTCATTTTTTGATCGATCGTCATACTTTCTCTATGTTATATATAACAGCTGGGAGAGTAAAAACTCACTCAAACACCTATACCCGTTCAATGTTACAACAAGGTTTAAAACATTCGTATTAATAAACCTTAATCAATAAGAAAATAAACATAGAAATTAACTTGTTAACAATCAAAAATTTTGTATGCATTATGTTTATAACAAATAAAATTTATTATAAACATAATAATTTATATTTAAAACATTTTAATACAATAAATTTAACACTTTATATGCGATCTATTTAAATACTCATAGTTATTTTTCAATTATATCAAATAATAGAGTTTAGATAGAATTATTCATTTACAGGCTACGAGTTTTATTCTCATATACAAATAGTTATAAATTATTTAAAATTTACTTTGTATTATATACACTTCAAACACGAATATAGATCATGTATGTAGCTTAAATATTAGTTTTAAGCAATGTAAATTCATTTAATTTACCAATATTTATACTAAAATAATATTATTAATCATTTTTACTTGTAAGGTATCACATATTAATTATTTTAAAAACGGTTTAAGATTTAAAATTCATTAAACGTACCAAATAATTAAAAATTGAAATTCTTTAGTACAATGTAAACACAACGAAATGTCATAAATAAACTAATTGTAATTTAAAGATATTGTAAAACATTTTGTAGAAGTTATTCACTTGAAAATATATAATGCATAAGGTTAATTATTTAAAAATGTATTATGCACCAATTATAGAAAATTTCCTATAAAACTAATGAGAAAATACTTTCTAGTTAACGTTACATTGTGAATATTATAACATTTTATATAAGAGTAGAAAAAATACACACATATATATATATTAAAAAAAATCCTTCATACAACCTTTTGATAATAATTTGCCAAGAATATTGCTGGCAATTCTCCAAAAGTTCTTTTAGCTGGTAGAATAAATCGCTACGTAAGCCATAAATTGCGTGCTTAGGCTTTATCATTGATATTTTAATAGTTATAAAATTCGCAGCATTTTTAAAAGTAAAAAAACTGAATGAAATATAATATAATTTATATTTAGCATTACATACTACAGTCGAGCGTAGTAATCAACGCCAAGTGGAAGTGAATATAACATTAAGTATACAGTAAAAGGTTTATATTTCTATAGATAGCATTACTAAATTATGATTACAATATCAAGAACACAGGCCATACACAGAGGATACAAATGAGTTAAGATTATAATCATAAAAGTGATTGAGATACAGTATGCAACATTACACCCTCGACCTTTTTGTATTGATATAATACGTCTCCAAAGTTTTGCTTCCCTGCTGACTCCCATTATATTATTGACTCGGGAATATAATTATATACGAAATTCTGTCAATTTTGTTTATCAGAAACGGATATACCACCCAAAAGGAAGTGCCGTATAAGTTAAACATCCTTTAATAGTTAGTAATTTTCATATGTAATTGAAAAATAGCAAAATATTAAAGAATAATTGTTGTTTTAATCCAGAAAAAAAAATTATACTATTGTTTACAATATCCTGTTAAACGTGAGTATTAAAATTTATATTAATTTTTAATAAGGAAAAGAATCTCTCACACTCTTTAATATTCCATAAGTATTATATAAATTCCCCTTTCTTCTTTAAATAACAATTATCCTTAATACTATGTCGTTTATTCAGTTACACATTAAACTTATTAAATATTAAAGCATGTTTATACAGTATCGTAAAGGTCGATAGAATGACATGCAACAAAAGAAAATATCAAGTAGTATTTTAAGAAAAACGTATTCTGTACATCTGTACAACGCTGAAAAGTCACACGGATAAAATTTCTCGAGTTATATGATTCTTAAGCATAAAAAAGGGCAATAAAACAAGCGAATACATTAAGAAACACGTATAGAATTAAGAAATAAATCATTATATTAATGATTTTATATACATCGAGTTAAATAATTTTATGTTTTAGTTATAAACTTTAATTTTATTAAGGAAAATGGCGTGAAAAACTTGAAAAATCAGGTCACTGACTAAAATCGATTTTACTCGAAATACCATAATCTGTTTACGGTTTATAATAACCTTTTACGACGGGATGCTTTTGGATTTAATTTTAAAGTTCTATTAAAAACAAATAATAATAATAATATTTTTCCAATTATGTTCTGATTACTATCCATATGCATATTATATTAATTAATACATACTATTTTTAGGTTAGATACAAAAAACATATTGAAATTTAAATTAATATATATTATACATATATAAATTTGAATTTTTTCTGTACAATTTAATTATTCTCACCTATAATTGATGCCCTACTATTCATGAGACGACTAACACGTGGACAAACGACGTTATGCGGACAACACGAGAGTAGCGCGCGCATCATGCGTCAGAAAGGGACATTTGCCATCGTTCAATACTGTTTGCTTGTCCTCTCGGGGACATTTTTATGCAAAAAAATGTTAAAATTTCTTAAACTTGTCTTAAGAGTATCGTTATGTAACTATGGTTAAAGTGTATCTGCTCTGTATCTTAATAGACACAATTACACAAACACAACACTAACACAACTATTAATAGAGTGTAACCAAGTCCTATAGTCATTATGAAAGTAATTATGCTAGAAATAAAAGAAAAATTTGTTTTTTAATGTAATTTAATCATTAATAAATATATATTTTTGTGTTTAATTGAATTTTTTTTTACAGTTTTGGAAGTTTATATATTAAACCAGTTATATAAATAGAGTGTCACGTTGATTTGTTTGATAAGAGATTATATGTAACAGTTGCTACGCAACCGTAGGATAAGATTATAATATAAGAACGAGAAAAATAACCTAAAATAAAAATAAAAACAAGTTATTGCTATTTTATAAATAGGATATCTTTCTCGTCAAATTTACACTTTATTTTCTATTTTAATAATTTATATATTCTGTGACTTATGTATTGACTCTGACAATAAACATATTTATTTTATTACTTTTTTTTTATAGCCTAGAAGATTGAAAATTAAATTTTCTGGAGCGAAGACATGCCTTTAAAACCGTCTTTCCTCCATTCAATTGAGATTCGCAGTGAAGCCCACGCAGCATGAAAATATCATGAATAATATTTTAAGGTTGTTTACATAACCTTTAAAGCATTAAAGTTGAATATCAGGTTAGAATAAGAATAGATTATTTTTGAATTCATACACACAATAATACATAAAATTTAAAAGAAATTACAACAAATCGTAATTTAAAATATAGGTTAAATTAAGCGAATAAAGAGTTAAGAACATGATAACTTACTAGGTAATTGTCGGGAATGGGAAGCGGTGGACTATTGCATTGTGGTGGTGGCTAGATTCGTGTGTCTAGCTTAGAAATCAATACTATATTTTCACAAAAGGAAATCATTCATTGGTTCGTTATTCGCTAATAAAAGAAAGAAAACATATTTTAAAACAATACAAAAACAGTGAATCGATTAATAATATCAATTTTATCACCATAATCATTCATTCTTTCATTTATATATTTAAGATTATTATTTTTTTTAATTTTTTTTAAATGAATCTTGTCATAGGCTACACGAATTCTCTACTTATTGACTTTAATATACGTAATACGTTAAAAATAATTAGTGATACAGTAAATAAATTCTCGTAGGTGTAAATAGTATTATGTAAATATTTAACTAGTTCCTACGTGATATTAAAGAATCGAAATCATAAGTTAAAATTGTAAATGAGAAAAATAATAATGAAAAATTCACGTAATACAGTTTTTATTTTAAGAATTTTTATGTGATTTTCATTCTATAAATCATCGTACATTTTTGCATTTTTATTAATTATATTCGGTAATATTATTTGTATAATGAATTTAAATTTTAAATTACTTATAAATTCTTTGCAAAAATAAATTACAATATTAATCATGTAAACAATTTATTATTAAGTATAATTTCTTGCATAATATCTAGGCTAAATAACTGTAAAGACTACCTTTTACTATATTGTTCGTAAAACGAAATAATTACGTATATAAATAATAATAATAATAATAATACTATAATTTAACTGTAATATGTTGAGTTGCATTTAAATTACACCATTAATAATATTGGGATTCAATCAAATTTTGCAACGAAGCAATCGTGAACGTATTTACATGCTTTAGTATAATCAAAACAAATAATATTAATCAACAAGTTGAATCAAAATACACATTTACATAATTAAACTTTATAATTAAGCATGATTAACGAGCAACATTTCTCATAAAATTAATTGAATTATCATGATTCAGGTACAATATTCACACTTACGACTATTAATTTTATTTTAACATCCAAATAATTAATATTTTATCATTTGTTTAAAACATTTTATTACATCCCAAATGACAGTTTATTTTTAATATGTCGTAAACAGTGTAATTTTCCACTCTATTTTTTATTTTTTATTCTTTTTCTTTCGTTTCTTAATATGTAAAAACTATAATACCAAGAGGCTACTTCTTAAGCTTTATTTTATAAGAAGGATTTAGACATATTCCTTTAAGAATAGTCCTCCTCGGTTGGTAGAAAGGTTGTAATCCCACGACTACTACTTAAAAATACAAAAAAAAGAAGGAACAAAAGAAATTCCTGCAAAATAAAATACATACAAAACCACAATCTGCATTACAACCAATTTCTACAATACCCATGCAGATTGTGGTTTTGTATATATTTTATTTTGCAGGAATATTTTGTTATAACAGAGGGGAAATATGGCGATCACTCAACGAAGATTTTTACGTTTTTGGACTGGAAAACGTCGAGAAATACATAAACACTTGGGTTTTTATCTGGCAGGTGTGTGGGGAGGCGCGATTTTGTTCAACAACTTTGAAGCTTAATAACTCTTGTACCTTTTGTCGATTATTTTTTAAAGTGGCCATGGGATTATAACCTTTATGTCTACTGAGGGGGACTATTCTTAAAGGAATTGGTCTAAATGCATTTTGTAAAGTAAAGGTTAAGAAGTAACCTCCTGGTATTATGTTTTCCGTAGGGAAAAAAAGGAGATTTAAAAAATAGTATAGAGAATTAAACTGTCTACAACATATTAAATTGAAGTTAATCTTCTATTTTTCTTTGTGGATTAACAAATTTTAATTTTCATTATCGGTTTGTTGGGGTGCAATTTGAAAAAATTGTAGACTTATAAATTCCCACTATCGTTCGACTGTCCGTTTGTCTGTCCTTCCTCAATCTCGAAAACGAAGTTAAATAGATGAAAATCTTAAAAAATATATGTTAAGCTTAGGAGCAAGAGGCCTCATTAACTATACACTAACATAAGATGCAAACCGGATGTCACGTTATTTCAATTGAAAATTTCCCCCCCCCAAAGGACCGGCACGACTCTATTGCTAACAAGAAAAGTATGATGTACAGGGGCAAGACACTACTAATTTGAGGTGGAGAACATTTACAATAAGCCTTTTCAGTATATGAAATCACTAAAACTTTGAAAACCCGAAAGATATTTATTATTATTATTGTTAATAAAAATCATGTGATTTCCGGTTCAAACCGGATGTTCAGGGAATGTATAGGTCTGAAATCTGAAAATTTCAGCACAATGGGTGAGTTATTATTATCCTGACATTAAAAATACAAATATTTAATATCTACTTTTTAAACTTTTTACTATAATTTTGTAATATTGTCTGTAGTATTTAAGTTACTTGTAAAATGATAAAATATGCTGCCATCTGTTGACAAAATACAAAGGATTTTACATTTAAATATTTTACATTTCGACACTATTAGCAGTTTAAATGTAGGCCTTTTATCACTATTAAAAGCATAAATGTATAATGTGCAATTTTGAAATATTTTCTTTTTTTTTAAATATTCATTATTTAGTCTACTGTAATATTACTTTTTTAAAAAATGCAATCGAAAATTGATTCTATCCAGGTATATTTTATGTAGATACACAAGTATTTTAAGATAATATTTATCATCACTGTTGTAGAGTACAGTATGTGTATAGTAAAATTCCATTCTTTATTATGAGTCAGCAACAAGTGAAGTAAGGAAGGAAGTGAATTGTTTGTCCTTGATTCTTTTAAGAATTGTATTCTCTTGAATGTTATATTACTCGTAAATACTGGTATATTAACTAATAGATATATGTATAAAAACTCCACTTTAATGTAGTTTTAAAAGCAAAAAATTAAATCGCGAAATTTTTTAAAAATAAGTCATATACTGTAGACCCCTATAACACTGTTGATAATTCCGTTTTATATGAATTCCATATTGTACGAGTCACTTAGATTTTACAAATACACGAACCATTCACAGCCCGGCTTACGTATTTGTAAAATCTAAGTGACTCGTACAACATGGAATTCATATAAAACGTAATTATCGTATTATCTCATACTCATTTAATACTTCGTAAATTACCTAATGCTACTATTTTTATACTTTTCAACTACCCCCTGTAACACACCCTTAAAATTACATAAGGCATATCCTCGATCAACCACCTTTTTACTAAGGAATAATATATAGCATGGGTGCTGAACGTTACATTATTATTAATTTGATGTTCGTTTTCTGGTGAATTAGAAGAAAGTTATAGGCAAATTTGAGAAGTTATCGCCGTTTGCCGCTTAATTCCTACATATTTAACGAGTAACACCAGTCAAAAGACCCGGGAATTAAGTAACGTTCTTGTAAACACCCCATTGTAACGCATCCTTACGATTCCTAATAACTTCGATGATCTAATCTTGTATACTTCTGCAAGCCTTATCATAACAAAACTGTTAACATGGTCTAAGAGCATTCTAAGATAATTCTGAAGAGCATACAAGGCTGGAAAATAGATCATAGACCACATAAATCAATATTTATATCCAATAAGTTAAAAGTTATTTACAATTATATTTTTTGAACGATACAAGTCGACCCCCCCTATAATACTGTTGATTATTTCGTTTTATATGAATTCCATGTTGTACGAGTCACTTAGATTTTACAAATACGAGAGCCATTCACAGCCTGGCACACGTATTTGTAAAATCTAAGTGACTCGTACAACATGGAATTCATATAAAACGGAATAATCAACAGTGTTATAGGGGGG
>NW_019385291.1:122854-143420 GCF_000671375.1 Centruroides sculpturatus | reverse complement strand
CTTTTATGTTTCCCAGTTTAAAAATTTAGCTATAATTTATGAAAAGAATAAACTTTTACGGTAACTATTGACATATTTGTGTGGGTGGGCCAATTACAAAAACAAGTAAACAGCAAACGGTTATTGACAAACAAACAACACACCGAACTGTAAACTATACTGGAATAATTGAAACACGATACGAATAAAATGAATTCCTAGTAAAAAAGAAAAAAATTATATAAATATATATATATATATACGAGATATTATTTCAGCAAATATATGTATCTGTAAAGATGTATTTATTTGTTAGAATAATTGAATAATTGACGGTAGAAGGAGCTTTCATTGGACGTTAGCCAATCATGAAACGTTTCCAATATAGTCATACTTTAAGAAAGTAACAGAAATGGGTACAGAACAGGCACGTATTTTACTGTTTTCGCTTTAAATTTATTATTTTATTATAATTTAAATTTATAAAAAAAATCATTTAATTTCGAGAAAATTTATTCGATTTCTAAATTCGGGAACTGTCTGTAAATTTTTTATTTATTTATTTTTGTTTGTAACTTATTACCAGTGCAACAGTTTATAAATAGAAAGTATTAAGTAAACGATTTGAATTTTACTGTTTTAGAATGAAGGAACACCGGGTTCTGTACAAGTGACAGTAGGAAATGATACCGAACAGCAAACTGAAAGTAAATCTATTTAATTTTATATCATTTTTCTTTAAATCTATAAATTAATTATAATTTTTTTACCTTTGCAGGTGAGACTAAAAAGGGCTTTCTTGATAAAGTTAAAGATGCAAGAGATAAAGCAGGTAAGTTATTGATATTTTAAAACATTTAGAGCACTTAATAACACTGAGAAATGTATTTTATTTTAGGAAAAGCTATCTTGATGATCGATTTCGTTGTCGTTCTCCACATTGTCATGATCATTATTGGTAAGTACAGTATTATATATATTTAAATGAAAATATTAACGGAAAGTGATGCCATATTTTACACTACAGGTTCCATTTACGTCAAGGATTGCCCCGCAGAACGTTATATTCCTATTTATTTGATTGTCATGGGTGTGTTTGGCACTATAAGGAACTTACTGGATTTTTTCGAATTTTATCGAAGCGAGAAAGGACAGAAACCTATAACAAAATTTCACAACAAAATTATTAATCTGTTCATATTTTGCTGGTTTATTGCAGGTAAATCGAATTTTTTTTTAATTAAAATACGTCTTATTTCATTAAATTCAAACTTCCGAAGAATCCCTTCCCCCTAGAAATACTACACATTACAGCTTACGTTATTTTGCAGGTTGCGTATGGGTCTACAGAGCTTATAAACCTAATTTCTATTCTCCCGAGAGTCCTCTATATTGTAACAAAGTAGTATACTTGTTTACTTTCTGGTTAATTAATCTCACTTTTATTCTGATCGCAATTGTGTTCTTAGTATGCTGCTGTTTTATATGGTTTATAGCAAAGAAAACCACGGAATAATACGATTTTTTTAATGCATTTTTATTTGTATTGCAATGCTCTGCTTTTCAATATCGCAGTTAATTTGCATAATATGCATGACGTTTTACAAAGTGAGTTTTGTTTTCTGAATATTTTAATAAAATTTTAATCTTTCGAGCAATTTTACCTTTATATATCTCGTTTTTGAATGTTTATTTTTTAAATTATTCGACACAAAGGTTGTTCCGATTTACAGAAATGTATGCCCAAATTTGTAAACACGCCATTATCAATAAAAGATAAATTTAGAAAACTCAAAATTCAAAAGACATTATTAGAAAACAGTATAATACAGTAAAAATATTAGAAGACATACTGTTTAATCTGTCTCCCAAAACTTAACCAATAAGCAAGTGTAACACTTACGAGAAACGTAAAAAATGTACAAATCAAAAATACTAGTGTAATATTATGGGTCCAGGTACGTTTATCTTACTAGCTCTCACTTGTACTATAACAATATTGTGGGCTTTCAGGATCATAATCAGGATGTAGAGACGATAACAATGCAATACACGAACAAACGTGAACGTCGAACGTCGAGCGGCGCTTGACGTTCGACGTTCACGTTTTATAGATGAAAACGTCGGCCGCAATCTGGCTAATATGTAGCTAACAAGATTTGAGCTGGGGATTTCATTATATATAAACAACCTGAAACATTTATATATTAATATGAAAATATAAGCAAATAGAAAACGGTAAATATCTATTACTTTGCTTATTACTATTATTGATATAGAAGTTCTTATAAAATATATAAAGATTGGTAAATAATATATGAAAAAAATATATATTTTGTTTACAAAAATTTATATAAAAATCATGTTAAGTGATCCGAATTTAAGATATTTTCAAAGATTTTTCGGTTCAATATTTTAAAACTGAAATAAGATTATTCTGAGATGCTTTAATGTAAGTTAGGCCAATGGAGTTTTTTATTACAGCATAAAATAAATTTCGTAATGTTTGGCAGATCCGTGATTTCGGTTTTTATTGGAAATTCAATAATGAAAATGGCTAAAGTTTGAGAATAAACATTTATTTTTCCCCCCTTCAGAAGACAAAAACAAAACTACTTTAGAAGATTGAAGTACTTGTATTGATAGGAATTTTGTTAAAGTGAAAGATATATATACAGGATGGCCCAAAGTAGATATATACCAGTCAATAAGTACTTGTCTGTATTTTTTCAATTGTTTGTACGTATACAGACGTACAACAATTGTGTTCCGTACTTGTTTATGTAGCTCAGTCATGCAGATATTCTTCCCCAACATTCAACATTCTCTCCCTCATGTGCTAACTACTGTACACTTACTTTTGACTCACCCTGTACATATCTATACATAGAACTATGAACAATTTTTTTCAATTTCTCATCAAGTTATATATACTTTCATATTTTACATAAATTGAAATTCGTAAAGTGTAAAATGTAGCTTTACAATATATTATTAGATTGCCTGTAACGATAAAACGAGGGGTGCAAAATATACTTTGTTAAATTTTTAGAAGCGTAACTCGTGATCTTGCTCGTTTTTGTTCCTCTGTCTTTGACGGAACGTTCTTTTTACGTCTTGAACTTTCAATTTCTGGTTTCTAAATGTGCATTATCGAGAAAAATGGAAACTTAAGTTTACAAAATACTGTCTTTAACAAATTAGAAAGGCCTCATAAAGCTCTCTGAGCGGAAAGATGTCCAATAACATGCTACAGACTCTTTACAATTAAAGAAAAAATGTTTTTAGACCTGTATTTCATTATGTAAATTAGCACAAAATCATACAGTAATATGAAGTCGATTATTTATACTTACTTTTTAAAAATTTAAACGACAATAATAAAGGAAACAGAATATACCAGGGATGCAGCTAGCAGGGGGCAATGTTTACATCTAGGCACCTTTCGAAAAATGCGTATTTACCTTAGTCAACATTGACAAGAGGCGAGATGGTGGTAGAATTTTAAATACAGGTGTCAGATGTCCATCGTATAACACGGTAGTTACGTCCCGAAAAAGTGTCGTGTTATGTGAATCCGTACTATACGAAACAAAGGACTAATGAAAAACATAGGGTAATGAAAAACTTTTGCTAACTTTCAGAAGTTAGCAAAAGTATACTATTTTTTCGTTACTAAGAAAAATATGTTTATTAAACTATTCGATAATTAACTAACAATCACAGTTAAAAGTACTGTATTACGCTTTAACCTATCACTGTTTTTATTCAAGAATTATTCTAATAAGTAATGACAGTAGTCCACTGTTCTTTATGTTCTTTAAGCTTTTTACAAATTTCAGCACTTTTTTTTGCACTCGTTCACAAATATACCTATCAGAATCTTCCAGACAACTTTAGACATTATATAATCACATACAAGGGCCAATCTTCCTGAAACGTTCGGTTCGATTCTCCAAACTTCGTAACTTTAACACTGGTTAATTACTTTTTAACACTGGTTTTTGACGAGACTATGTCTCGATTCTAAAATCGCGCTGCTGACAACAGCTGCACACCTTAGAGGTATGAAAGAAGTACGTGTCAGGAGTTGCAATTTGGCACAGAGTGTTTGGTGCCCAAGTCATGCGTACATAAAATAAACCAGACTTGTAGGTAGTCAGGGGACCAAGAACCGGGTCAAAAGAAAATACGAAATGCCGAGACTGTTTCTACAAACAGGAGCTAGTGTGAGATTTGCGCATGAGTTGCCCGAGCTCTCCGAGAAATGGTCTCGCCCCAAAAATGGCTTCGCCGTTTTACTTGTTACTGATAAATACATAATCATTTAGGATCATCTTACTGATATTAAATAATTGTAATTAGTGGCGCATAGAAATATGGCACCCCGAAACTAATAGTGTCAATTTTGCACTATATTATTCCATTTTAAACTTTTAATCAATCGTCTCAAAATATAAGCAATAACAAAGAATAAAATTTACCTATATTTACTTCGAATTATAAGCATATCCTTCAAAATACATGCATCTAGTCTAGGGGTCCCCAAACTTTTTATCCCGTCGACCCCTTTATGGAATATTTGCTTTCTTATCGACCCCCAGAATAAGTATTTAACAAAAACATTAAATCATTTTTGCATTTCTAATGTTAAGCGATAAGGAGACCCGCATAACAACCCAACAAAAAATTTAAAATTCCCATATCTTATAAAATCCACCCAATAACATTAACAGAAAAAGGAGATATTTTCCACTGATTTATAATTTAAAAAAATAATAGCAAAATAGATAGATGGAAATTTGCCTATACTGTAGTTTTTAAACCGTACATGTCATAATACGTAAAATACACACTTATCTTTGAAAACATAACATTAGTTATATTGGATGAAAAAACCTCTGTCATTTTACGACTACTACTGAATGCCTTAAAAATATGTTGAAATGTTTTTTTATTAAAATAGTTCATATTAGTGGGATGGATGTGTCTGAAGAGAAGCAGCAAGATTATTGATATACTATTGAAAATTGGTAAGTTTTAGTCGCAAATCATCACGGTTTTCCAAGTTCAATCTGTTCCTCTGTTTTGTCAAAATTGCGTTCGCGTGGATAAAACCAGCTTCAACCATGTATGAAGTTGGGAATGCAAGAAAGGTTCGGCTTCTGCTCTGAGCTTGGGATATTTAGGACAATGTTGTTATTGCTCCAAAATTCACTGAGGTTTTTATTTTTAAACAAAGCTTTAGCTTCGAAATCTACATATATTTCACTCAGTTCATCTTATAAGTCAGGTTGACTAACTTCATTATCTATTTTTACATCAAATGCATTAGCAAACCATTCGGGAACATGCATATTCTCAGAGTCTTTGAAACCTGCTTTAAAGTCTTCTCTTAATTTATCACAATGTTTAATATATATCTCCAAATCACGGTCGGAAATCTTTTCATTTTCTTTTAGTACTCGCAAGTTTGAAAAGTATTTAAAATCGGATCGTGCCAGTGAAGATTTAAATAGCTCCATTTTTATTCGAAAGGCCATAATGATTGTTCGAGCTCGAATAATTGTAACATTTTTTCCTTGCAAACGCTTCTGTACTATATTAATGATTTTCGATATATTACGATATTTTCTATGTAAAGGACAAAATACTGTATCTACATTTAGATATAAAATACTTAGAATGACAACCCTACTAGAGTGTAACAGTATGTTTGTGTATAAAGAACTACCAGCGTTCATAACATGTTTGTAATACTAGTACAGTTGCCAGATGCGTGAAAACAGAGTAACACATGCTTAAAGCGGTGTAGGCTAAGACAAAACTCAACCTATAACTAGGGTAGTCAGTAATGTTGTTGATCATATCAGTATTTCGAATTTTTATTGGAATATTCTATTTTTTTCCAAGACAGTTTAATTGATCCTCTTTGGTATTAATCGACCCCCTTTCGACCCTCGTGTATTAATCGACCCCTGGAGAACTCTTATCGACCCAAAGGGGTCGATATCGACCACTTTGGGGACCCCTAATCTAGTCAGATGTACACTCAACTGCAAGAAATATGGTTTGTTGTTACTTTTATCTAGGTTTATTTTCTGTTAACGTTTAAACATGGCTGAAGTATTTAATCCCTGTTCCACAGAACCACGAAAGATTATTCTCTTCTTGTTAAATGCTTCTTTGGATATCGCTATTCTTAAAATTTCTTTTTACTTCTTCCAGTTGCCTAAATATCCATTCACCTGTTTGACTCTTTCGTTATTAATTTGAATTTTTAATCTATATTTTATGAAACTTGTGAAATTATATTTTAAAATATAGTTTTATAGTATTTGTGGCACATTTAGGCACTTCTCTTGTGGCACACTATTTCAGAGCCTGTTTTAACACCACTGTATAAATTCTTAATCTTCAAATAGAGATAGAAAATTAAATATCTGGACAGAATATGCTCGCCAGTGGCCGTGTGCACTGTACAGTAGATTGGTCATGTGTTCACGCTTGGCCATATGTGGATTTTACCCAGTTTTCTTCACATTTGTAACAGCTAAATACCGGTAAGGACCACTTTCCCATAGAAAGTCCTTGCGAGAGGTATCCTCCTTTGATCCACGTGTCGTATAAAACAATCCAATCCTGGACAGAATGTAATTTTTCACACATTTGGAACGTCTGCGATAACCTCCTTAATCAGTATTTAGTTAACAAATTAACTTTTTAGAAATTACATGCAGTGGCGGATTACACACCNCGTTAAGTCTCTCAACAGCATCTATTTTACAGAGTAAATAATAAATGTTCTCCCTTTAAGCTCCTTTCAGAATTGTTTACAGTAAAAAGTAAAAGTAAAAAAAAAAACTATGTTTCACCTTCAATTGATGCCTCAACGTCATTATTTCTAGCTGACAAATACATGCATCTAGTCAGATATAGACTCAACTGCAAGAAATATGGTTTGTTGTTAGTTTTAGCTAGATTTATTTTCTGTTAACGTTTAAACATGGCTGAAGTAGTTAACAAATTAACTTTTTAGAAATTACATGCAGTGGCGGATTACACACCAGGCGCTCACCTGTTGAGTAGAGACGGGGGTAGAAGTCTCGAAACGTCAAAACTTACGTAGAAACTCACGTGTTCTAAAAATTTAAAGAACGCTTAAAAAGTGTATACTTTGCATCCCGGCAAGAACGTTGACATAACTCAAATTGACGATTTTATTGCCTAATATATATATACTGTATAACACTTTCACATAAAGGGCCTAACAAAATTGCGTCTAGGGTCTCAAAGGAACACAATCTGCAACTGATTATATACTTTATTCGATGAAGCTCTTGTCTTTTAAAAGTCTAGTTCAACAGAACGTCTCTTTCTTTTTGCCTTGTACTTTCTTGGAGTATTGTAAATGAGAAGGCATAAAATTTTTTGCATGCAGCCCAATAGTTCCAGTTACGTCACTGTTTGCTGTTTATCACTTATCCTTTCCTAATTGACAGATATTTTGGAAATCGGTGATAAATATTCTTTCGTGCTGTATTGAAACTATCATTGCAAATTTCGTATTAGTCGCTTAATATTCTTTAAACATCTGTTTGAAATAGTTACATAAATGTTGAAAATTTCCAATGGTATGAGAGGAAGGAGTTTAGCATAACTGCTGGAGTGTTGACGAGAGGTAACGACATTTCCTTTAAACCTGTACTGGCCCGGGCATGCAGTTATAGCAGAAGCAATTGAAGATCAGGGTAACGTGTCGCCATGTAGTGGAGATGAGAGACGTAGATGTATTCCTTTTTAATTGAACTCTGATAAATTTTCCGTAGTTCAATCGAAATTCACCAGTCACTTAATCGTGACTTCTTATTTATTCNACAGATATTTTGGAAATCGGTGATAAATATTCTTTCGTGCTGTATTGAAACTATCATTGCAAATTTCGTATTAGTCGCTTAATATTTTTTAAACATCTGTTTGAAATAGTTACATAAATGTTGAAAATTTCCAATGGTATGAGAGGAAGGAGTTTAGCATGGCGTGTTGACGAGAGGAAACGACATTTCCTTTAAACCTGTACTGGCCCGGGCTTGCAGTTATAGCAGAGGCAATTAAAGATCAGGGTAACGTGTCGCCATGTAGTGGAGATGAGGGACGTAGATGTATTCCTTTTTAATTGAACTCTGATAAATTTTCCGTAGTTCAATCGAAATTCACCAGTCACTTAATCGTGACTTCTTATTTATTCCGACCTGCTATTCTATTTCCCTGTGGAAATTGCTTAAGCATGGTACTGTAGGAAAATGTAATACAATGTAAAATATGCTAAATTAGTCTCACAATATCGGACACAGTCATCTTGTGATATTGCGCTATAGTCCTGTAGATTCTTACAGGTTTTATCTCTTTGAAACTATTGGAGAACGTTATCCCTTGCATTATTTGGCAAGAGATACCGTCTCCAATAATAAATATTTCAAAGCAGTAATTTGGCATTGCCACGTATTTAAATAGTTTTCCCACGTTAAGTACCTCGTAAGTTAGTGATTCCGGTGCAGAAGCAAGAAAGCTTCCCTAATCTCTCTAAAAATAATAAAGCCACCATAAAATAAAGCATTAAAAAACTTTTATTCGTCGAAGAGCATAGAAATTACGTAAAATACAATATCTATACAAATCAGATATCACTCTTAAAAACTTCCATAAAAGCGTAGCACACGTTGCTTATATAAAAATATATATAACCAAAATGAGTTTAAACGGATCCAATTTTCAGAACTAAATACGACGAGCTTTAAGAGGCCATTAATTTTCCAAAAGTCGCCATTAATTAAAAAAAAAGTAAGAATTACTAAAATTTTACAATCTAGTTTCTAATAGAAATCGTCTCGTCGAGGTATTCTTTGTTCGTGGTTGACTGGGAGAACGGCTCGTCGAAGCACTCTGTTCTTCTAGTTGAATGGGAGGAAGGCTCGTGGAAGCGCTCTCTGCCTCTGGTTGATTGAGAGGATGGCTCGTGGAAGCGCTCTCTGCCTCTGGTTGAATGGAAGAAAGGCTCGTGGAAGCGCTCACTGCCTCTGGTTGACTGAGAGAACGGCTCGTCGAAGCGCTCTGTTCTTGTGGCTGACTGAGAGGAAGGCTCGTCGAAGCGCTCTGTTCTTGTGGCTGACTGAGAGGAAGGCTCGTCGAATCGCTCTGTTCTTGTGGATTATTACAATAACGAAGACGTTCCCTAAACCACTTAGAAACACGGACGAATAGCCAAGGGAAGAATTTGTAAAATATGTTATTATAGCACAAATTGAAGCACACTAAACGCAGTCCATCGGTTATTGGGCTAAATGAGAACATATCACGTATGATTTCGCAATGTGGTGGTCCGGACGGAAACGTTTCCACAGATCTACGAACATATACGTAAACTGAAAAAAAAAAGGTTTTTTTTAAACAAAGTTCAATTACATCTAAGAAGGGAAATAATGCGAAACTTCACTCACACGTTACCAAGATAGTAGTAAATATAGTACGAAAAAGCACCGCTAGACTACGTAAAACAGAATGTGATTCAATCACTTTAGTCTCGATTATTATATCAAGAATTGTCCTAACAATCATCAGTACTCCCCCGGCTATTAAGAGTGAAGGCAAACGATTATCGCCTTCAAGCTCACCTAAACACCTAGCACCTGAAACGGCCAGGAGTGATTAAAGAGCTGAAAAAGTTTAGAACAAAAACAAGTTTAAGTCACTTACCGGTTATTATTTTAGCAAAAGGAACAATCAGAAAATATATCAGGAATGAAATAAAGGCAACTGAAGAAAAAAAAAATCATGTATTTAGTTTTGTAGAGGAAAAAACAAAGGTCTGATATTAAACATGTGCAGGATCTAAAACAATTGATAGGACAGTTTCAGCATTGATTTAAAGTACTTCAGGAATTTTTACACTAACGTGGAAGGGAAAAGTACTTACGTATGTAATAATACCATCTATGAACACCATTAATACACCTCCCCATCCGACTTTTCTTCTTATCGTCGTTAAGTCTCTCAACAGCATCTATTTTACAGAGTAAATAATAAATGTTCTCCCTTTAAGCTCCTTTCAGAATTGTTTACAGTAAAAAGTAAAAGTAAAAAAAAAAACTATGTTTCACCTTCAATTGATGCCTCAACGTCATTATTTCTAGCTGACGAATTATTTCCGTTTCCTTCTTCCTCTGGAGTCACAGAAACAATCTCATCAATATTCGAATTATCCGTTTCGTCATTCTGGATAGAAAGAATGAAAATTTTCTTTTAAACTACGAAATTAGGTTTTAGTACTGTATATTGTATTTTATCTTCATCGAAATCAACTTTTCTGCATACTGTAAAGTTGAGAAAGTAAGTACATTTTTACCTGTAAACCACTCAATGTCCCTGAAAAGCACGGTTCTTGCATATCCATTGTAATTGCCCCTGAAAAGCACGGTTCTTGCGAATCCATTGTCATTTACGATAACATTAGCTTGGAACCAGTGATCGTGTTATTTATTACAATTCCACTGCTGCCAAACTTTCTTCTTATTTAAATTATTGATGAAAATATTTTGTCTGAAGAATACATTCAGTAAAATTAGAGCAAGTTTCTAAATATATTAGAAAAATAATTAAAATAATTAAGTATTAAGTGGAAAAAAATCATTTTTCCACTGAAATTCTTTAAAGTGTAAAACGTAAAAATATGCAAATTTTTAAAAAATTGAAAAATATGTTTAATAAAAAAGAGTAATTTCTTTACAGAGTTTTAATGGATAATGCATTTTAGTTTATGAGAAGAATATCGTTTTTGTAGCTGGTAAGGAAACAAAGAAAATAAAAAGCAATTTTGAGGAGGGACAATTACCACAGGGCGGCAGTGGTGGCCTACCTTCCCTTACAGGATGTGTGCCCACCAGTGGCGAAGCGGTTCCGTTCCCTGAACACTGAGAATTCGGTCGTGGGTTCGAGTCTCTCCCGGACGGGCTGGCTACGTGGAATTTTTCGGGTTTTTTCACGTCTGTAACGCCTGAATAGGGACCAGTTACCCTTAAAAGAACTCCCGGTTGGCATTATTCTCCGCGTGACGACTATGATAAACGCATACAATTTCCAATTAAAATATATTTACTGTAACGTTACAGTAAATACATTTTTATTGGAAATACACATTTTATTGTTGACAAATTGTAAAACAGTTGCGCTACTTAAGGATACTTCGAAGGCTTCAGCACTCATAAACCATTGTAGATGCTGTATCATCGAAGCATCCAATGCTTTTGTACGTGCTGCACTTGAAAATACTTCCTGTTTCACGTTATACATTTGAGTGTCGTGCAATCCGTGGAAATTGTGGAAATGCCGCTTACATTGTATTTTCTAAAATATAAATACATACAGTATTGTGCTATTATTTCCATATTTTAACGTACTTTGAATTACTCATAATTAATATTTTATTATAACCGCATTATGTATTTTATTACAAATTTCTATACGTGTGTAAAACAATAATAAGATTGCTATTGTATATTGGAATATAAATAGTCCGGTCCCCCGGAGCGGTAGGTCGCCACCTTGACCACTCGGCCATCAAGCCGTTAAGAAGTGGCATACAGAGGGCATAGGAAATCTATTGAATCTAGTAACAGAGGTAATTATATTGAACTTGTTTGATTATCTGACGTACTTAATAAGTAATTAAAAATACATTTAGGAAATTTAAATGTATTTCGTTACGTGAAAGAAAACGGTAACGTCGAAGAAAGATTTGTAGGTTTTACTGATGTGTATGAGAACAACTGATGTGTATGAGAACAGAGACACAAATTCGTTATTTACTCACATTAAGAGTTACTTAGACGAATTTCAATGCAGTAAAAAATTAGTGGCACAAACATACGGCAGTGCTGCCGTAATGGCCGGACAACATAATGGTGTTCAAGCCAAAATTAAAGAAATATCATGCTATTAACGTGCTATTTACGTACACTGTTATGCTGACAAATTGAATCTAGTTTTCTTTCAATCTGCTGGATATATAAATGAATGTAAAATATTTTTTCAAACTATACAGGGTTTTCTTCATTTTTTTCTAAATCTTCTAAAGGATCTCATGCCTTAGACCTAGAAATCCAAAAACTTTTTTAAAATTTTTTAAAGTAAATTTTATCGAGAATTTTTTGAATTATCTAAATCATGTAGTGAATTGCAATATTTACATTCGTGTCCAGACTATATTGGCAAGTCACTCTTAGAATAAAAAATATAATTAATGATGATCTGAATAAAGATGTACTAAAAGAATTATATGATTTATATCATTAAACCGGTACTGGCCCGGGCATGCAGTTACAGCAGAGACAATTGAAGAGCAGGGTAACGTAGCGCCATGTAGTGAAGATGAGGACGTAGATGTGTTCCTTTTTAATTGAACTATGATATCTTTTCCGTAGTTCAACCGAAATTCACCAAACTGTGCAAAAAATATGAAGTAACTGTGTGGCTTCATATTACAAAACACAGTATTTTGACATTTTTGGATGCTTTGTTATTAAGCATTAAAGAGGCGAAATCCGACACTTTAGTTTTTTGAATATATCTTTTCTTAGACTCAACTTTATTTTATAAAATGTAATTTATGCACAAGCCAAGGTTGTACTAAGAATTGTGACACCAAAATCATCAAAATCAAACGTAGAATTTTTTTCCTTTAAATCGGACAGGAAAGTACAAAAGTTACCCCCGAAGCTTGGGCTGAAGTATCTGAGACGTTCGCCAATTAATTGCTTGATAAAGTTGAAAAAACACTGCAACATGTTATGACAAAATCGGCGAATATACCGCATTGGGCAGCAAAATCGCGTAGTGTTCGAGTCACTTAATCGTGACTTCTTATTTATTCCGACCTGCTATTCTATTTCCCTGTGGATAATTGTTTAAGCATGGTACTGTAGGAAAATGTAATACAATGTAAATATGGATATTGCGAGACTAATTTAGCAATGTAATAAGAATAATAAAGCCACTATAAAATAAAGCATTAAAACTTTTATTCGTCGAAGAGCATAGAAATTACGTAAAATACAATATCTATACAAATCAGATATCACTCTTAAAAACTTCCATAAAAGCATAGCACGTGTTGCTTGTATACAAATAAATAACCAAAATGAGTTTAAACGGATCCAATTTTCAGAACTAAATACGAAGAGCTTTAAGAAGCCGGACACGTTCCAAAATTCGCCATTAAAAGAAGGTAAGAATTTACTAAAATTTTACAATCTCGTCGAGGTGCTTGGTTCCTGTGTTGACTGGGAGGACGTCTCGTCGAGATGCTCGGTTGCTGTAGTTGACTGAGTATCTTCCGAGGAAGCACTCTGTGCTTTTAGTTTACAACAACATTTCCTCGACAACTTCAGTAAATAACGAATACGGTCGGATACACAAGGAAATAATTTGTAAAATAAGGAATGATAGGACAAATTGAAGCACACTAAATTCAATCCCTCGGTTATTGGACTAAATAAGAACATATCACGTATGATTTCGCAATGTGGTGGTCCGGACGGAAACGTTTCTCGACTTCTATAAACATATAAGTAACCTGAAAAAAAATTTTTTTAAATTCAATTACATCTGAGAAGGGAAATAATATTGAATTTCACTTACACCCTATTAAGAAAGTAGTCACCACAGTACGAATAAATATTAGGATCGGTTTTACAGAGTATCGTAATTTAATCACTTTAATTAATTCGATTATTATATCAAGCAAAGTCCTACAAAGCATCAGTGCTCCCCCAGCTATTAAGCATGGAACCAAATATTTATCGCCCTCAAGCTTGCCTAAACACCGAGCACCTGAAACAGCCAAGAGTGATTAAAGAGCTGGAAAAGTTTAGAACAAAATGAAGTTTAAGTCACTTACCGGCTATTATTTTAATAATAGGAATAATCACCGAATACGCCAGGAATGAAGTAACGGCAACTGAACAAAAAAAAAAAAAACAAGTCTGAAATTAAACGTTAGCAGGATCCAAAATAATTGGTAGGACAGTTTCAGCATTGATTACTTCAGGAATATTTCAGGAATTCTTACACTAACGGGAAGAGTGAAAGTACTTACGTATGTAATAATACCATCTATGTAAAGTATTAATACGTCTCTCCATCCAAGATTTCGTCTTATCGTCTTTAAAACTCTCAATAACATCTATTTTACAGAGTAAATAATAAATGTTCTCCCTTTAAGCTCCTTTCAGAATTGTTTACAGTAAAAAGTAAAAAGAAAAGAATAACTACCGTAAATTCCTGCATTAACTGATTTACGATATGCCTCAACGTCATTATTTCTAGCTGACGAATTATTTCCGTTTCCTTCTTCCTCTGGAGTCACAGAAACATTCTCACCAATATTCGAATGATCCATGTCGCCATTCTGGATAAAAAGAATGAAAATTTTCTTTNTGCCTCTGGTTGACTGAGAGAACGGCTCGTCGAAGCGCTCTGTTCTTGTGGCTGACTGAGAGGAAGGCTCGTCGAAGCGCTCTGTTCTTGTGGCTGACTGAGAGGAAGGCTCGTCGAATCGCTCTGTTCTTGTGGATTATTACAATAACGAAGACGTTCCCTAAACCACTTAGAAACACGGACGAATAGCCAAGGGAAGAATTTGTAAAATATGTTATTATAGCACAAATTGAAGCACACTAAACGCAGTCCATCGGTTATTGGGCTAAATGAGAACATATCACGTATGATTTCGCAATGTGGTGGTCCGGACGGAAACGTTTCCACAGATCTACGAACATATACGTAAACTGAAAAAAAAAAGGTTTTTTTTAAACAAAGTTCAATTACATCTAAGAAGGGAAATAATGCGAAACTTCACTCACACGTTACCAAGATAGTAGTAAATATAGTACGAAAAAGCACCGCTAGACTACGTAAAACAGAATGTGATTCAATCACTTTAGTCTCGATTATTATATCAAGAATTGTCCTAACAATCATCAGTACTCCCCCGGCTATTAAGAGTGAAGGCAAACGATTATCGCCTTCAAGCTCACCTAAACACCTAGCACCTGAAACGGCCAGGAGTGATTAAAGAGCTGAAAAAGTTTAGAACAAAAACAAGTTTAAGTCACTTACCGGTTATTATTTTAGCAAAAGGAACAATCAGAAAATATATCAGGAATGAAATAAAGGCAACTGAAGAAAAAAAAAATCATGTATTTAGTTTTGTAGAGGAAAAAACAAAGGTCTGATATTAAACATGTGCAGGATCTAAAACAATTGATAGGACAGTTTCAGCATTGATTTAAAGTACTTCAGGAATTTTTACACTAACGTGGAAGGGAAAAGTACTTACGTATGTAATAATACCATCTATGAACACCATTAATACACCTCCCCATCCGACTTTTCTTCTTATCGTCGTTAAGTCTCTCAACAGCATCTATTTTACAGAGTAAATAATAAATGTTCTCCCTTTAAGCTCCTTTCAGAATTGTTTACAGTAAAAAGTAAAAGTAAAAAAAAAAACTATGTTTCACCTTCAATTGATGCCTCAACGTCATTATTTCTAGCTGACGAATTATTTCCGTTTCCTTCTTCCTCTGGAGTCACAGAAACAATCTCATCAATATTCGAATTATCCGTTTCGTCATTCTGGATAGAAAGAATGAAAATTTTCTTTTAAACTACGAAATTAGGTTTTAGTACTGTATATTGTATTTTATCTTCATCGAAATCAACTTTTCTGCATACTGTAAAGTTGAGAAAGTAAGTACATTTTTACCTGTAAACCACTCAATGTCCCTGAAAAGCACGGTTCTTGCATATCCATTGTAATTGCCCCTGAAAAGCACGGTTCTTGCGAATCCATTGTCATTTACGATAACATTAGCTTGGAACCAGTGATCGTGTTATTTATTACAATTCCACTGCTGCCAAACTTTCTTCTTATTTAAATTATTGATGAAAATATTTTGTCTGAAGAATACATTCAGTAAAATTAGAGCAAGTTTCTAAATATATTAGANAATTCCTGCATTAACTGATTTACGATATGCCTCAACGTCATTATTTCTAGCTGACGAATTATTTCCGTTTCCTTCTTCCTCTGGAGTCACAGAAACATTCTCACCAATATTCGAATGATCCATGTCGCCATTCTGGATAAAAAGAATGAAAATTTTCTTTCAAACTATGAAATTAGGTTTTAGTATGTTGTATTTTATCTTCATCGAAATCAACTTTTCTGCATACTGTAAAGTTGAGAAAGTAAGTACATTTTTACCTGTAAACCATTCAATGTCCCTGAAAAGCACGGTTCTTGCAAATCCATTGCAATTGCCCCTGAAAAGCACGGTTCTTGCGAATCCATTGTCATTTATGATAACCTTAGCTTGGAACCAGTGATCGTGTTATTTATTACAATTCCACTGCTGCCAAACTTTCTTCCTATTTAAATTATTGATGAAAATATTTTGTCTGAAGAATACATTCAATAAAATCAGAGCAAGTTTCTAAATATAATAGAAAAAGAGTTAAAATAATTAAGTATTAATTTAAGTGGAAAAAAATCATTTTTCCACTGAAATTCGTTAAAGTGTAAAACGCAAATATATGCAAATTCTTTTTAAAAAAATTGAAAAGTATGTTAAATAAAAACGAATTATTTCTTTACAGAGTTTTAATGAATAATGCATTTTAGTTTATGAGAAGAATATCGTTTTTGTAGCTGGTAAGGAAACAAAGAAAATAAAAAGCAATTTTGAGGAGGGACAATTACCACAGGGCGGCAGTGGTGGCCTACCTTCCCTTACAGGATGTGTGCCCACCAGTGGCGAAGCGGTTCCGTTCCCTGAACACTGAGAATTCGGTCGTGGGTTCGAGTCTCTCCCGGACGGGCTGGCTACGTGGAATTTTTCGGGTTTTTTCACGTCTGTAACGCCTGAATAGGGACCAGTTACCCTTAAAAGAACTCCCGGTAGGCATTATTCTCCGCGTGACGACTGTGATAAACGCATACAACTATTATTACATAACGATTACGTCACACTTTACCACGGGGCGAGAATGCCCAACTAGATGAAACGAGACAAGATCTTTTCCTATTGTTCTTTCAATGTTTTCTTCGGTTTTTTCACTGGATAAAAACTCGTTCGAAAAATCTTGGATCGAAGCATTTTTATTGTTATCTTTTTATTCCTTATAATTCGTTCAGTGTTGCAAAAATAATTTCTTGACATGTATATTATTAATGAATAATGCTATTGTGAGAATAAAGTCGTTAATAAAAACAAATTCTTAAATATAATAATAAAACAGAAATTTACGTAATTAATAAATACAGTAGAGCCTCGATTAACCGACCGTCCTAGTCGGCGAATTTCAAATGTCCGCTAGTGATGTGGCGTTACAATATTTGCCTATGTCTTGGCTACTTTCATATTATTTTTACGTGTTTTAGCTGGCAACACTCATTCGACCATGAAAGGGAGCCAGTATTTAAACAAGGCTTAATTTTCTAATTTNGGTTTTTTCACGTCTGTAACGCCTGAATAGGGACCAGTTACCCTTAAAAGAACTCCCGGTTGGCATTATTCTCCGCGTGACGACTATGATAAACGCATACAATTTCCAATTAAAATATATTTACTGTAACGTTACAGTAAATACATTTTTATTGGAAATACACATTTTATTGTTGACAAATTGTAAAACAGTTGCGCTACTTATGGATACTTCGAAGGCTTCAGCACTCATAAACCATTGTAGATGCTGTATCATCGAAGCATCCAATGCTTTTGTACGTGCTGCACTTGAAAATACTTCCTGTTTCACGTTATACATTTGAGTGTCGTGCAATCCGTGGAAATTGTGGAAATGCCGCTTACATTGTATTTTCTAAAATATAAATACATACAGTATTGTGCTATTATTTCCATATTTTAACGTACTTTGAATTACTCATAATTAATATTTTATTATAACCGCATTATGTATTTTATTACAAATTTCTATACGTGTGTAAAACAATAATAAGATTGCTATTGTATATTGGAATATAAATAGTCCGGTCCCCCGGAGCGGTAGGTCGCCACCTTGACCACTCGGCCATCAAGCCGTTAAGAAGTGGCATACAGAGGGCATAAGAAATCTATTGAATCTAGTAACAGAGGTAATTATATTGAACTTGTTTGATTATCTGACGTACTTAATAAGTAATTAAAAATACATTTAGGAAATTTAAATGTATTTCGTTACGTGAAAGAAAACGGTAACGTCGAAGAAAGATTTGTAGGTTTTACTGATGTGTATGAGAACAACTGATGTGTATGAGAACAGAGACACAAATTCGTTATTTACTCACATTAAGAGTTACTTAGACGAATTTCAATGCAGTAAAAAATTAGTGGCACAAACATACGGCAGTGCTGCCGTAATGGCCGGACAACATAATGGTGTTCAAGCCAAAATTAAAGAAATATCATGCTATTAACGTGCTATTTACGTACACTGTTATGCTGACAAATTGAATCTAGTTTTCTTTCAATCTGCTGGATATATAAATGAATGTAAAATATTTTTTCAAACTATACAGGGTTTTCTTCATTTTTTTTCTAAATCTTCTAAAGGATCTCATGCCTTAGACCTAGAAATCCAAAAACTTTTTTAAAATTTTTTTAAGTAAATTTTATCGAGAATTTTTTGAATTATCTAAATCATGTAGTGAATTGCAATATTTACATTCGTGTCCAGACTATATTGGCAAGTCACTCTTAGAATAAAAAATATAATTAATGATGATCTGAATAAAGATGTACTAAAAGAATTATATGATTTATATCATTAAACCGGTACTGGCCCGGGCATGCAGTTACAGCAGAGACAATTGAAGAGCAGGGTAACGTAGCGCCATGTAGTGAAGATGAGGACGTAGATGTGTTCCTTTTTAATTGAACTATGATATCTTTTCCGTAGTTCAACCGAAATTCACCAAACTGTGCAAAAAATATGAAGTAACTGTGTGGCTTCATATTACAAAACACAGTATTTTGACATTTTTGGATGCTTTGTTATTAAGCATTAAAGAGGCGAAATCCGACACTTTAGTTTTTTGAATATATCTTTTCTTAGACTCAACTTTATTTTATAAAATGTAATTTATGCACAAGCCAAGGTTGTACTAAGAATTGTGACACCAAAATCATCAAAATCAAACGTAGAATTTTTTTCCTTTAAATCGGACAGGAAAGTACAAAAGTTACCCCCGAAGCTTGGGCTGAAGTATCTGAGACGTTCGCCAATTAATTGCTTGATAAAGTTGAAAAAACACTGCAACATGTTATGACAAAATCGGCGAATATACCGCATTGGGCAGCAAAATCGCGTAGTGTTCGAGTCACTTAATCGTGACTTCTTATTTATTCCGACCTGCTATTCTATTTCCCTGTGGATAATTGTTTAAGCATGGTACTGTAGGAAAATGTAATACAATGTAAATATGGATATTGCGAGACTAATTTAGCAATGTAATAAGAATAATAAAGCCACTATAAAATAAAGCATTAAAACTTTTATTCGTCGAAGAGCATAGAAATTACGTAAAATACAATATCTATACAAATCAGATATCACTCTTAAAAACTTCCATAAAAGCATAGCACGTGTTGCTTGTATACAAATAAATAACCAAAATGAGTTTAAACGGATCCAATTTTCAGAACTAAATACGAAGAGCTTTAAGAAGCCGGACACGTTCCAAAATTCGCCATTAAAAGAAGGTAAGAATTTACTAAAATTTTACAATCTCGTCGAGGTGCTTGGTTCCTGTGTTGACTGGGAGGACGTCTCGTCGAGGTGCTCGGTTGCTGTGGTTGACTGAGTATCTTCCGAGGAAGCACTCTGTGCTTTTAGTTTACAACAACATTTCCTCGACAACTTCAGTAAATAACGAATACGGTCGGATACACAAGGAAATAATTTGTAAAATAAGGAATGATAGGACAAATTGAAGCACACTAAATTCAATCCCTCGGTTATTGGACTAAATAAGAACATATCACGTATGATTTCGCAATGTGGTGGTCCGGACGGAAACGTTTCTCGACTTCTATAAACATATAAGTAACCTGAAAAAAAATTTTTTTAAATTCAATTACATCTGAGAAGGGAAATAATATTGAATTTCACTTACACCCTATTAAGAAAGTAGTCACCACAGTACGAATAAATATTAGGATCGGTTTTACAGAGTATCGTAATTTAATCACTTTAATTAATTCGATTATTATATCAAGCAAAGTCCTACAAAGCATCAGTGCTCCCCCAGCTATTAAGCATGGAACCAAATATTTATCGCCCTCAAGCTTGCCTAAACACCGAGCACCTGAAACAGCCAAGAGTGATTAAAGAGCTGGAAAAGTTTAGAACAAAATGAAGTTTAAGTCACTTACCGGCTATTATTTTAATAATAGGAATAATCACCGAATACGCCAGGAATGAAGTAACGGCAACTGAACAAAAAAAAAAAAAAGTCTGAAATTAAACGTTAGCA
>NW_019385291.1:92110-121191 GCF_000671375.1 Centruroides sculpturatus | reverse complement strand
CACTCATTCGACCATGAAAGGGAGCCAGTATTTAAACGAGGCTTAATTTTCTAGTTTTTAACGATACAATAGCGACGATTATTATTTTAAAAAATTTTTGTTACGCTTAACATCGATGAATATTCAACGCGAAATAGGTTAACAGCGATATACTAATATACTAATTACATGGGATATAATAATATACTACACTAATAATGGATTTTTTCATACTTTTCGGTTATCCGACTTTTCAATTATCCGACTAACCCCAGTCCCCAATTGGGTCGGATAATCGAGGCTCTACTTTAAATTACTTCCCATTATTTTAACGAAGAAAATAAAACGCAAAACTGTGCAAATTAGATTATCATTTGAAAATAAAACTTTTTATTTAAAGAGATAAAGTACGTGTTAATACGTGCTTATTGCCCTTATTTACTTATACTTTTGTCCGCTTTGGACGCTCTTGTGAACTAGGGTTTGTTAAATGAGGAAAGTGAATCACAATTTCCAATTAATTACAGTATTATAGACTATAGACTATAGATATAGTACGTGTCTTGTACACATTTCATTGTTGACAATTTGTGAAATAGTTGTGCTACTTATGGATACTTCGAAGGCTTCGGCACTCATAAAACATTGTAGATGGAAAATTCCAATGTGTTGAATGCTTGCCTATACCGCTAACACCCACTGGTTTCTATAGCAAATACAGAGAATTTGGCATCCGAATAGTATTCATACCAGGCTTCAAAGTGTGACTTTAAAATAGTTAGGTGTGACCATGGCTTATAGGAGTTAACCAGGTGATATGCTATTATAACACTGGACTTCAGCTTAAAGCAGTTTCATAATCTATCCCAAACTAAGTGTATAAACAGCTATCTGTAGAGACCCATCACATAAACAGTAACAAGAATTTAACTCTCATATACACAGGTGAATCTAAATCGGCTATCTTGGCTCATCCTGTGATGAAATCATGGCATAAATTTTACCCGAGGCACTTATTTACTGCAGTGCTAAAAGGCCATTATCTACTTAGCTTTAAAACTTGCAGAATCATTGCAAAGCACTAGAATACTTTAATTTAAAAAATACTAGGAAGGCTAATATCGAGTTTTTGTGTATAATCTTTCGAAGAGGAATTATCTTTTGAAATCTTTCACATCCAAATATGGAATCTAAAACGATTTAAGATCTTTAATACCCCACCTATTATTAATGATATAGGCAGCATTGGACAGTCGTCTTTGTATAAAACACCTGAAAATGTATGTTTTATAAGAAAAAAAAACAGTAAGTGGCATTTATAAAACAGTACGAATATTCACTTACCGATTGTTATCGTTGCTACAGGCACGAATACCAGATACAATAGAGACCATATAAATTGCCGAAAAAAATTATACTGCTTAGTACTTTATTACAAAATTCTATTACACTTTTGACTCCCCTTCTAAGGGCACAAACACTTTACAGCACTTTATAGCCAGGCCCTCGAAGGGCAACCGCTCATGTAAAGTTTTTGAAGGGTTTTCCAGCGGAATTCAATACAGGATCGTCTTAGAATGGACGAGGCAGTCAGCCTAGCCTGTCTACTGTAAATTAGTACTGAATTAAAGATAATTAACACTTTCTACAAGAGTTCAAGTGATCAGCTATTTCCAGGAACACACAATTCTCTTTCTCCACAGATTTTTAAATAATTATAAATGCTGTATCTGAGACTTGACGTCATGGTTAAATCTATCCATGGTTATCCGTACACTCGGGCATATTAATTTGCAAAGCAATGGCTGGATGGAGGAGCCCACCGCTCTGGAGGACCCGGAATCGAATCTGGACAGGTCCAGGAATTTTTCATGGGCGGATGGGAGTTTAAAAAAGAAAATTATTTTTTCACAATGTATTTATTTTCATGTTTTTCAAGGATATTTATTCATTAATTAAAATAGTTGTAAATTGATGTAAATGGTAAAAATAGCAAAGAAAAAACAAAGTGGTCGATAGTGAAGAGGCGATTGAATTCACTCCGGTTTTAGTTCATAAAAGTGTGTTTATCAATTTCAAAAAAAATTTTATTGATATTCTTCTCTTCAGCGTTTGCAATACGTTTAATCATCTTTATCCAGCACGTGGGCTGTACAAGAGTACTTGGTATTTAAAAAGAAACGAAACATCAATGAAGATATTGGTGTATTGAAAATAAAATAAACAATAAAATCATAACAACCAACATAATAAAAATATAACAATCGGACGGATCTTCGACGATTTTTTTCGGACGAAATGAGTATGGAAACCAATTCTCCGAGCATTATATCTTTCAGGTGTTCTTGAGAACCTTCTTGCCCTGTGGCCCGTGTCGTTCGAGTGATTTTTCATTGATACCCGAATCGTTTCACTCGATGGGATTTGTGGTGAGTGAAGCAGAGCGACAAGGATGAGAACAAGCCGGGAGTCATATTTTCCTCTCCGTCGTGTCTTCACCTTATCCTGGTGGTGATCTGTGCTGTAGCGTCACAGTAGGGAGTTCTCTCACTCGAGTGATGCAGCCGGGTCCAAGAGGGACACATGTATGCCAAGGAGGGAAGTAGAGTTCTTCTGCCTTATCTTTGAGCAAACCCTCTCTCCTTGGTATTAAACCAAAGCATTCTAAAGTTCCAGAGAGAATTGAGGACTTATTTGACGAAGAGCTATGGGTTACCATCATTCTTGAAGTCCACCATTGGCCATTCAGCTGGCTTTCTTTATCTCCACTGATTTTCTAGATCAGATTCGGGATTTTCTCCTGAAAGAAATCGACAAATCTGAGTCTGCACGACCCTCTTTTGTTTCGTGTAACTTTTTTGGGGAGTCGTTAAGATTGGCTTGCTTGTCGTCAAGTGTTACTTTGCTTAGGGAACATCTTAGGGCTTGGGGCCTTCGCTCGAGGGCAGGACGTTTCCGCCAGTGGTGCTAGTTTTTCACTATTCACTGCCTACAGAAGGTTTCATTCAAATGGTTTTATTGCAGTACGTTTTGCATAGAAAGTATCGTAGTAATGTGATAAATCAACTCAATACTTGTGCCAAGGGAGAGCGCCTTCGGATGCCCAGGCAGCTTTTTCTATCAAAACTTCGTGTATAACGCCTAAATAGAGAAAATAACCCGAAAACTCCACGTAACCAGCTGTTGGTCAAGCGCGAGTGAATCCACCACCACTGGTTAAAAAAATCTAGCAGCAAGTTGCATAACTTTCCCGGAAAAAATGTTAACGTGTGGCACCATCCGTTAGGAGATTTTATTTTAAAAACATCTTATACTACTACTATTATAAAATGGAAAAATATTGAGGATAAAGACGAGACATCGTCACAATCTTCTCAATTCTTTTAATAGTGTTTTACCCCTGTAAAGTACATCATACTTTTCCTGTTAGCAATAAAGTTGTACCTTCATTCAGTAGATTTCACCGGAAGTCACGTTATTTCTATTCAAAATTTTTCCGGAAGTTCATGTATGGAAATCGGGGCTTCCTGCCCCTAAGATATCTGGTCTTGACACTTACCAAACAGTTCTCCAGATTAAGAAAGGAGACAGACAGACAAACGGACGATAGTGGGAATTTATAGGTCTACAATTTCAAATACAATACTTGAAATTTAAAATATTTTCGAATTTTTACCTTCGATTATACAATAAAGATTGTTTACCTCCGAGAATAGAATCGATCACGCACTCCCCTTATGTAAATAGCATGGTATTTACAATCGAGAGAACTCTGAATGCATTAATTTATGAACGAACGAGCACGTCAAAAACACACATTAATTTATATATAAATATGCATTATATCTTTTTGTCGAGGAGTTTCAATACAATTTGATACACGACGAAACGACAGAAGATTCCACGTGTAAAGTGCAACTCCCAAAATAAACTTTTATTCTTGGATAAATGGATAAAATTTTAAAAAGAATTTACATCTTAGCAAAATAAAAGGTAAAAAAAACTTGTAATTTCAATCGTTTATAAAAGATATAACTGACTTTTGGGGCTCTCCTCCCTGTGCGCCCTTATAAGGAGGGAATTTCTCCCCCCCCCCATTGTGGTCTTGTCTAAATCCATATTTATTACATTGTTATATATATATTACGTATACTATTTGACATGGCGCAGCATAGCCTGTGTGGCTTTTGTGCCAAAAAACAAACCAACAATGAGGGTCTCACAATGAGGGCTGCAAGATGGGTCCCAACGACCTGAGACAGAACCGCCGATGAAAAACTTCTGGGTCTTCTCTCACGGATTAGATTCCAGGGTCTCCAGACACCTTAAGCATTAATTTATATATTTTTATTAATTAATTTCCTGGATAGACTACTATATAACACTATACCAAAGTATCCAATTAAACATTAAGGTATATTTGAATATAACACTTTTTATACAGTATAAGCGATAGAAGACTCGCTGCGCTTGGCTCCGAGAATCTGAGGCGTGTTGTCTACATCTTTACTCACCAATTATAAATAGTATAGTGCAATTTCCTTTACAAAACGTTGTAGGAATGCCAAATGTTAGTAATCCTTTCGTTGTAATTCGTTTTTTAATAATAAACTAGACAAATTCGCAAGTAATCCACACTTTTCGGGGTTTGATTTTCTGTAGAACTGAGTAGATTTTATACCTTTTTACTCCACGTTTTGTCTGTTCCTTTCCCTTAACACTGAAGATCTGTTTCTTCTTGTTTAAACAAAGAACGGCAATTTGTATACGGCAAAACGCGACACTGCCGAAGGGAGGACTTTCTATGAGAAACTATACACTATTTACGTGTTATAAGCGTGATAAAACGTGAAAAGTTTCACTGTTGGAGAGGTGCTAACAGTGGTCGTGGGTTTGCACCTCTCCGTACCACCACATTCATATAGAAAACATATTTTTTTAAACAAAGTTTCTTTAATGTATACGTAAAAAATTCCAACAAACACGACTATATTAAGAAACTTCCCTTTAAAAAGGAATGTATAAATACATACTTTTGTAGAAAAAAAAATATCACATTTTCAACACGATAATCCGTCCAAGTAAACAAATAATTTACGATTTGTACAAAGTTCGGTATTACGAATAGATTTTATCCGTTACGTACAGACAAGCGAGCAGAACTCCGGTGAAGAGACACAGGAAACATATGTATACAGCCACTAAAATGAAAATAGAACTAATCGTCCAAAATGTAAATAAATATAAGTTCCTATTACAATATCGTGAATCAGAATTATCATCGTAAACAGGTGGATACATTTCGTACACCCAAACACAACCTGAAACAATTAACAGTGTTTAACACACCTAAATAAACGTAAAAGTAATTTTAATACATAAAAAAACGCTTTTATTGGTTACGTTTCTGTAAAATGGGAGTGGGATGGGGATGGAGTGGGGTCACCCGAGCATATACATCACTATACTGCACACAAATTTTACATTTGGTGGTTTATCTGTCTGGTTTCGGGGTTAATTGTGGGGATGGACCCTTTCCTAATTCATTAAATTTCATTGTCATCGGATTAGGATGGGTCCTCGAAGCTTCAGCCTCCTTTACTTAGAAGTGCGGAATTCGAGGGAACAATACAAAACAATTACAGTAAACCCCCCTATAACACGGTAGATAATTTCGTGTTATATGAATTCCATGTTGTACGAGTCACTTAATTTTACAAATACGTGAGCCGTTCATAGCCAAGCACACGTATTTGTAAAATCTAAGTGACTCGTACAACACGAAATTATCTACAGTGTTATAGGGGTCTACTTATGCTAAATAAAAGCGTTTAAAAATATGTATTCCTTTATAAATTTTACCTGTCACAAACCAAGAAAACAAAAATATTTGTAGAATTATTAGAGGGAGTGTAAAACGTTTCTTCTCTTTCTTCTTATTCTTTACGAATCGGAAACTAACGTCTAGTAGTGTCTTTATGATGATTGTTATACCCCCGACTATCAAGAAAACTGGTAAATATTTCTGTGCTGGACATTCCTTTAAGTAGATCGTACCTGAAAAGAGGTTACAAAACGAGTAAATTTGCTTCATAAATTAAAAAAAAAAACACTGCAATAAATTGTAAACTTACGCACCAAAAATGATCATCAGAATCGGAATGATGATGAAATATACTAAAACTGCCATACATAAAACTGAAATTAAATGTAACTAGAATAAATACTTTAAGTAAGAAGCGACTTGTGTTGAAATTTCCCTACTTTGCAACATATAAAGCGCACACTGTATCTTATATAAAGGTCTGGCATGGAACACCAACTACACTGGTTTACATTGAAAACGTGTAAAAGTGCGCATTATATTCCATATTATTTTAATAGAGAGATTGAGGCCGAAGTTTTCATCTCTCAAACGTGAACGTCGAACGTCGAGCATCGCTTACAAGATAGTTGCGCTCGACGTTCGACGTTCACGTTTTACAGATGAAAACTTCGGCCCCAACCTCGCTAATTATTTTAACATTTTTACGTCTAGAATTAATTATAATTAAGAGAAAATGTACTTACTTACCGCAGCTAAAAAAAGTCGTATTTATATGTTTAATCATTTCGTGAGCTTTATCCAATTCTGGATCTGGTCTTCGTCCTCGAGGGAAAAATAACTCGTAGAATCCTAAAATACTTTCTTGTTTTTTTTGTAATTAAAATTTAGATTATTTTTCTTATTATTAATTAATATTATTACAAATTTCTACCTGGTATAATTAACATGTCGTAGTCTAGTTTCCTATTCGATGATATCCAACTTTTCTCAATGGCCATGGAAGTGTTTAGCTGTTGTTCTTCGGCTGGAATGATGGCGTCGCATTGTACAAGTTTAGTTTCTTCTTCTTCCTGCTTTAGATTATAAAATCATTAATCTAAACTGTGCAACACCGCACAAACTTCCCTAAATTTGTCTAAATTTCCCTAATAATATGTACAAGGCGTATCGAAGGTGAGATTATGGTGCTGTAGCACCCCCCATTAATACCAATTATGGTAAGATTAAAGTAGTTCTAAGGTAAATGAGTAACGTTCCCTAAAAACGATAGGAACATTTCTCCCATTCTATCTCTTCACCCCGATGACCTTTAACCAGTAAAATTTAATACCATCAACCCTCTTAACACACAAAACTTCATACAAAATTTCATAAATTTTCGACAAAATTCCCAGGAGTTATTAAGGTTCAAAGTTGAACAAAATCGCTCCCCCACCTACATACAGGAGGAATAAAAACCTCCATTTTTTTTACATTACTCGACGTTTTAAGGTCCCAAATCCAAAAATTAGCCGTTGTTTGGAGGATATTCTGTGTACATTTTTGTTTACAGAAAAGATGGCGGCCGTTGTTTAGAGGTTGTACCAGGTTATAATCGATCTGACTTGAATGTATCGAACACCAATACGCACCAACTAACACATTCGTACATTTATCACTTGTTGCTACGGTTACAGATTTTGTATTGATCAATAAGTCTATATAAATAGCCCTACTAAAAGCAATTTACTATGGAAATTAGGCTATTTATGTTTTATATACAAGTCGACCTCCCTATAACACTGTTGATTATTTCGTTTTATATGAATTCCATGTTGTACGAGTCACTAGATTTTACAAATACGTGAGCCGTTCACAGCCCGGCACACGTATTTGTAAAATCTAAGTGACTCGTACAACATGGAATTCATATAAAACGGAATAATCAACAGTGTTATAGAGGAGTCGACTGTAAATCAAATATAATATAATATAAGCCTGTATAGGGAATAGCTCTGTATCTTCATGTTAAACATGGAAAATATATTATTATTATTATTATTAAAAATTTTATTAATTATATATAATATAAATTAATAAGAAGCATACTTTACATTTTTCTTTCCGTTCTTATTTGTGTTTTGAACTTGGAATTTCTCTTTGATTATAAAGGTTTCGGGTTGTTGAAGTTCCATTTCTTCTTTCTGGAATTTTATTTATTTATTTTATTTATTAATTTCTTAAATATTTATTAAATAAATTTAAATAATAATTGGAGAGTTTCGCAATTTTTAAGCTATTAAGTTAAGAAAAATAAACTTATGCAACAAGCAAACATGCGGCTTTCGCGTGCTGAAATCTGAAAAAATATTCGATTTAAATGTATAAAGACGTAATATTACGCCTTAAACGATTGATTAGAATTATTTAAATCAATAGAAAAATTCCCAGAGGGCCCGAAAAATAAAGGTTTTTACTAAAAATGTAGACGATTCATCGCCAGATTTGTTGCTGTTGTTAAACAATTGTTATATGATCAAAGTTCTATTGACATAAACGAGTTTTGTAAATAACCAGTGTACTGCAGTTTATAGTACATTTGATACTAAAAATATCCGAGAGAATTTGCAGTAATTTTAAATATATCTAAATAAATTATGGGAGAAAAATGAGGAGTTTAAGTGAGCCATAGACCCTAGGTAGCTCGTGTTGGTAGGATCCTAGAGCTCGTGTGATCAGGCTAATCGAGAGGGGAATGGGATTTTTTTTTCTTCTCACTCCCAGAAGAAACCTGAGGGCTCTTAAATAGTTTATTTTCTATTAATAATAATAAAAAATAGCATTAAATCCTTCCCTACGGCTGTTCATAGAAAAAGACAAAAGGGCCCGCTCTACCTACGATAAACTTTCGAAGGCCCTTTGTATAATCGCGTGATACCAGCTACATATTACTGTATATGAACTTATAGTAAAAAGGGCCTCATAAAATTACATTATTTTATAATTTTTAAATTTCCTGGAGGCATAAGACGAGGGGGTAGCCTTATACCTATGCCAAATATCTACAAGTTTTGTATGTATTTATTTATTTTTTTCTGGATGAAAGTATTATTTTAACGTATAATTTATCAACATACAACAATAGAAAACTGTGTCAAGAGGAAGTTAGCCGCAGTTTATTGATAAAACGTCTATCTTTAGTACATTACGTACTATAGGATAAAATGGCGCGCGCGTCGAGTCGTCGCGGTCGTAAACTTTGTCTTTATTACTGTATAAATATTTAAATATCTGCACTTATCTAATCTAATTAAGATTAAAAAGATATATTTTTAATGTTATATCATAAAATATTAAATNTTTGTCTTTATTACTGTATAAATATTTAAATATCTGCACTTATCTAATCTAATTAAGATTAAAAAGATATATTTTTAATGTTATATCATAAAATATTAAATATTTATTCGTTATTTCTACGTATAAATGATTCTCGATGCGACTCGACGCGACGCGACGCGACGCTACGGCCGTGTCAAGTCGTTTCAATTAATATAAACTCGCACATTTAATTAACATGTCGTAGTCTAGTTTCCTATTCGATGATATCCAACTTTTCTCAATGGCCATGGAAGTGTTTAGCTGTTGTTCTTCGGCTGGAATGATGGCGTCGCATTGTACAAGTTTAGTTTCTTCTTCTTCCTGCTTTAGATTATAAAATCATTAATCTAAACTGTGCAACACCGCACAAACTTCCCTAAATTTGTCTAAATTTCCCTAATAATATGTACAAGGCGTATCGAAGGTGAGATTATGGTGCTGTAGCACCCCCCATTAATACCAATTATGGTAAGATTAAAGTAGTTCTAAGGTAAATGAGTAACGTTCCCTAAAAACGATAGGAACATTTCTCCCATTCTATCTCTTCACCCCGATGACCTTTAACCAGTAAAATTTAATACCATCAACCCTCTTAACACACAAAACTTCATGCAAAATTTCATAAATTTTCGACAAAATTCCCAGGAGTTATTAAGGTTCAAAGTTGAACAAAATCGCTCCCCCACATACATACAGGAGGAATAAAAACCTCCATTTTTTTTACATTACTCGACGTTTTAAGGTCCCAAATCCAAAAATTAGCCGTTGTTTGGAGGATATTCTGTGTACATTTTTGTTTACAGAAAAGATGGCGGCCGTTGTTTAGAGGTTGTACCAGGTTATAATCGATCTGACTTGAATGTATCGAACACCAATACGCACCAACTAACACATTCGTACATTTATCACTTGTTGCTACGGTTACAGATTTTGTATTGATCAATAAGTCTATATAAATAGCCCTACTAAAAGCAATTTACTATGGAAATTAGGCTATTTATGTTTTATATACAAGTCGACCTCCCTATAACACTGTTGATTATTTCGTTTTATATGAATTCCATGTTGTACGAGTCACTAGATTTTACAAATACGTGAGCCGTTCACAGCCCGGCACACGTATTTGTAAAATCTAAGTGACTCGTACAACATGGAATTCATATAAAACGGAATAATCAACAGTGTTATAGAGGAGTCGACTGTAAATCAAATATAATATAATATAAGCCTGTATAGGGAATAGCTCTGTATCTTCATGTTAAACATGGAAAATATATTATTATTATTATTATTAAAAATTTTATTAATTATATATAATATAAATTAATAAGAAGCATACTTTACATTTTTCTTTCCGTTCTTATTTGTGTTTTGAACTTGGAATTTCTCTTTGATTATAAAGGTTTCGGGTTGTTGAAGTTCCATTTCTTCTTTCTGGAATTTTATTTATTTATTTTATTTATTAATTTCTTAAATATTTATTAAATAAATTTAAATAATAATTGGAGAGTTTCGCAATTTTTAAGCTATTAAGTTAAGAAAAATAAACTTATGCAACAAGCAAACATGCGGCTTTCGCGTGCTGAAATCTGAAAAAATATTCGATTTAAATGTATAAAGACGTAATATTACGCCTTAAACGATTGATTAGAATTATTTAAATCAATAGAAAAATTCCCAGAGGGCCCGAAAAATAAAGGTTTTTACTAAAAATGTAGACGATTCATCGCCAGATTTGTTGCTGTTGTTAAACAATTGTTATATGAGCAAAGTTCTATTGACATAAACGAGTTTTGTAAATAACCAGTATACTGCAGTTTATAGTACATTTGATACTAAAAATATCCGAGAGAATTTGCAGTAATTTTAAATATATCTAAATAAATTATGGGAGAAAAATGAGGAGTTTAAGTGAGCCATAGACCCTAGGTAGCTCGTGTTGGTAGGATCCTAGAGCTCGTGTGATCAGGCTAATCGAGAGGGGAATGGGATTTTTTTTTCTTCTCACTCCCAGAAGAAACCTGAGGGCTCTTAAATAGTTTATTTTCTATTAATAATAATAAAAAATAGCATTAAATCCTTCCCTACGGCTGTTCATAGAAAAAGACAAAAGGGCCCGCTCTACCTACGATAAACTTTCGAAGGCCCTTTGTATAATCGCGTGATACCAGCTACATATTACTGTATATGAACTTATAGTAAAAAGGGCCTCATAAAATTACATTATTTTATAATTTTTAAATTTCCTGGAGGCATAAGACGAGGGGGTAGCCTTATACCTATGCCAAATATCTACAAGTTTTGTATGTATTTATTTATTTTTTTCTGGATGAAAGTATTATTTTAACGTATAATTTATCAACATACAACAATAGAAAACTGTGTCAAGAGGAAGTTAGCCGCAGTTTATTGATAAAACGTCTATCTTTAGTACATTACGTACTATAGGATAAAATGGCGCGCGCGTCGAGTCGTCGCGGTCGTAAACTTTGTCTTTATTACTGTATAAATATTTAAATATCTGCACTTATCTAATCTAATTAAGATTAAAAAGATATATTTTTAATGTTATATCATAAAATATTAAATATTTATTCGTTATTTCTACGTATAAATGATTCTCGATGCGACTCGACGCGACGCGACGCGACGCTACGGCCGTGTCAAGTCGTTTCAATTAATATAAACTCGCACATTTATTTATTTAAATGAGTAAAAAATTGCAAAATATTGTAAAAATTACATTCTAATTTCTAATTCGGAATGAATTCTTTCGTTCTAAATTAGAAAATAGACAATTGTTATATCAGAACTGGTACGACGCGACGGCGCGCGTCAAACCTGACAAATGTCATTGAGGTGACTTAAAAATACGAACAACGAACTAAATTTATATATAAAAATGTAAATAATACATAAAATAGTTTCAAAATCCTCCTTCGAAATTTATATCTGACGTCATTATTAAGAATAATAACCTGTGTGTGTGTGTGCTTGGCTAGGAAAACAAGTGCAGTTTTAGTGCACACACCCCATGAGTTCATGGGCTAAAATTAAATTTTTCAGGCCTCATATCACGTTTTATAAATGTAATTAAATGATTTTGAGAACAATGACATTCGAGTTATTAAAATTACATGATCATTTTTTAAATTTTTTGCTATGATGTAAGGTAATAATTACGTAGGAAGAGCAGTTTCGAAAGACATACACTTACCTTCACTTTTTTATAGGTAAAAACAAATTATTTTATACCTTTACAGGTGTCGTGTATTAAATTACTTATATACAGTTTTATAGGGAAGACGATGACGAAGAGTATTGTACACATTGGAAGGGAGGGGTCAAAGTGTACCTGCTTTATTAGTGGATTTAGAGAATAAATATCATCAGTAAGGGTCGTTTCTTCAATGCCAGGGGTCCACGAACTGTTGTACACGTAATTAAACGGGGGGAAGGGAGAGTTTGCAAAAGTGCACGGGAGGGAGGAAGGGATCAGAAGTGGCTCAAAAAACTGCACACCTTAATTAATGGTGTTAAAATTCGAATTTAGAATACATTCTAAAGCTTATTTTTTTATAAATTTAATAAGAAAATAAACCGACAACTGTTGCAAATTTCTTACAACTATTCATACTATTAATAGAATTAAAAGTGAGTAAGCCAAAGTTAAACTGTCACATACAGGAAACGTTCTATAAAATTAGCATTTAAACTCCTTAAACTAGTAAAAAAACAAACAAATTACTTTCTTCTTTTTCCTATTTTCTCTAATTTTCTTTTCGAATTTTATTTCCACCCCACTTCTTATCGATTCCATTTCTTCTTCTTCCTCCTGAATCCAGATGTAAATTAATTATTAAACAGCGCATTAAATAGAGGTTAAAAAAAACGTAATTTAAAGAGTTATTTCTGTTTAAAAATCACTCACCTCGTCCGTAGTCTCTGCTGCCATTTTACTAATAATTTACTTTATCATCTCTACTCTAGTGCTACCTATCGGTATGACTGGGAATTATTTCGCTCTGTGTTGATAACACACAAATACACTATAGTATCATACACTATACAGTAGTTTAGTAACTTTTTTTTTTAATATTAAAATGTTTGATAAAGAATAAATTTCATTACTTTACTGGCTTCTGTACAAGTGTCATTAGTCGTTTATCGACAGAATGAACTCACCCCTCGATAAAACTATCAGCCGCGATATAACCTTGTGATGTAATTATGTCAAGTATAAATTTTAAATTCATTTGATAAAACAGTATGATTTTTTTTTTAAATAAGTAAGTTGTTCTGTATTTGTCTGTACGTTTATTTCTATGTAATAAAGTCACGTAAACCTTCTAATTCGTAAAAATTTTATAAGTAAAACAGCATCTGGTTGTTACCTATTTAACAGAATTTACACAGCAGCAGCAGTTGTACTGTACTCTGCTATATACTTTATTACTGCACATTAATTTAATGTATTATTTTGCATACATTTTATATTATTCTTCTTACGAAATAATACTGAAAGTTATGTATTATTCAATAATTTTGTAGGTTAATTACGTGTACAATTTTCGATCCCCCATCCCTCCCTGTCGTGTACAACGTGTACTATACTTTTGGCAAACCTCCTCTCCCTTAATTACAATATTTCGTGACGTGTTATAGCTTCATGGGGCCCGGGCAAATTCGAATTTAGGGGGCCCCGTGCGTAGTGTTGACTTCAGACATTTCTTTATTTACTTGAACAGTTTTTCGCCTTTCGGCCATTTTCGAGACGATTTAAATGTACTCGTTTACAATTAAAATAAGCAAGTACGGGTGGCCCAAAAGTCAGTTAACCGAGGTGTATTTATTAATATTGCTTGAAGAACGTTTCGGACAGCGACACTTTAATTATTAATGTGATCTAATTCTTGGAAAGTACATACAAGAGCCGTCGTAAATCGAACCTTAATTCTTCATACGTTCGGTGTCATAAATCGATATTCTGTTCATCATAACTTTTAAGAAACTGAAGTATTGTCTACTCTGTTGTAAGTCATTTAATATCTATAAGAAAAAATTATGTAATACAGTTTATACATAACAAGTTACCCCGCTCTTACGACTTAATTGATTCGTCGTAAATCGAACCACAATTTCTCACAGGTTTACTTTATAAATCGTTATTCTGTTCCTCCAAATATCGATGTATAAAGGCATAATTTTTAATTTAAATGTACTTGCGTAATATTATATACGTATTAGATTTGAATTTTATATATAAACCGAAGAAGTATAAGTATTCGCTTTACGACCGCTCGCTTTACGACATGCGTAAATTCTCTATTATTATTAGTAGAATGCCATGTTCGAATGATGTATTTTATAATAGCCACCCCCTAAATCTTGACTGATTGTTCGAATTGTATTTATAGAAAAGCAATTTTAATTTATGACATTTAATCTACGAGAGATGGATGTCTCGCTTTACGACGGAGTGGTAAAAAACGTGAGTATTATTGTAATATAGTAAACAACTACATTAAAATTCGAATTAAATAGGATTATTTTTTAATTTAATATCTAATTTTTATGGTATTATATCTTTAAACAATAATAAAAATCCAATTAAATTTTAAATACCTTTAGATAAGACCTTAATCTTAAGCAATAGAGAGAAAACCCAGATTGTAATCCACTAAAATCTTTAGTTGAAGCCATAAAGGGATTTAACATTATTAACTCAGATTAAAGTGTCTTGCAAGTGGTATTATGGGCATTTTACAGTATTATAAATAAAACAATTGTATATTTTATTACTCAAACTGTCCATTGCGGTATTTCAGGATGTCATTTTCTTGAATGGCACATAAAATAGAGAAACGTTGTTCTAAAATACAATTAGGACCATCAAAATACTCTAAGCAAGTAATGTAAATGCTTAGGAATGGCTGGAGTATCATAATTATGTCATAATGACGTTAAAAGATTCTTTTGTATCCTGCTGGATCCCTATTATACGAAGCTAGCAGGATACAAAAAAGTCTCATATGTAAAAGAACAGTGGCGCATTATAACTTCATGGGAGTCCAGGCAAATTTGAATAAGGGGGGCCCTACGTATAGCGTTGAATTTAAACATTTATCATCGAGGGGGAAATCCTGGTTCGTTTTTAATGAGACTTCTGGCTAGTGAAATGTTGTGTTGCGCCAGTACACCAATGCACCTGCACCACACGGTAATCTATACGGCCCAAATTTAAATTTCGATATTCTTACTCATTACTGTAGTACAGTTATTTGAATGTCGAAATTTAAATAATAAAAGGTGGGGTTATACAATTGTCCTTTATACCCACAGGATAACGTGCCACTGTAAAAGAAATAATGGTATGAATAGAGTATGAAAAATCTATTACTTCTTATAGCAGGCTTTAAGGTGGCAGCCTACTTGCTCTGGGGGACCCGAGATCGAATCCAGACAGGTCAAAAAACCCCAGGAACTTTTAGGGAGATGATCCTTCTAGATATATATATGGTCCCGTTCCACATCACCCGACTTCCCCGTTGTGGGCTTGCCGAATCCATAATGGGTTTGTTAAAAACAAGGTCCTCTTAGTGTCATGGGAGAAAAGTGGGGTGACGTTCGTGTTTGTGACTGACATGGACCCGGATCTTAATCTTCATTTACTGTTTATTTCGATATCTTTTACGTTCAGAATTATTTAGAATATTATTTAGTAGACAGAATACTCACTGAAAGTTTGAAAATTTACTTTCAAAAAGATATTACACAGGAACTAATAAGTAGAATGGCGTTATATTTCGCAGGGAAGTTTCTGTGGAGATTGAAAAAGTTAGTTACAAAAATGTACGCTAGAAAGATAAGTGGCGTTACGATATCATAGTGAATAATCCAAAATGTCTCGAAACGTACGTACAATACATAATTTTATGCTGTTTGGTTACGCAACAGCACGGTCGATATGCTGGTTTCCATTGTCATCAACGTGTTGAAATCGCCAAATCGCATGTTCAACGACAGCACTCAGAGGTTTAAAGGCCAGCGTATTCAGCATGCTGTTGCGTAACCACACAGCTTATCGTATGTATCGTAAGTTTTGAGATATCAGTTATTCAATATGGCGTCGCAAAGCCACTTACCGCCCTAGCGGATATTTTTGTAACTAACTTTTTTTGTTTTCAAATAAAATTCCATTACTACAGACGTCTCCCTGTGAAATATAACGTCGTTCGGCAGATTAATTCCTGTGTAATATCTTTTTGAAAGTGAAATTTAATTATGAACACACTAAATATTAAATATAAGATCATTATCAATGTAAATATTACGTATTTATAGAAAATTGTCTTATAAATGATGAAATCCTTCCTCTTCTTGGCTGTTTTGGGTTTACTTTTAGTCCTTTCCATTCAAGCTCTACTGTAATTTGTGTGAACTATAAACAGATGGCCAGCAGCTTGTAATTTTGAAAGTTTCTTTTAGGACGGGTCGATTGTTTACGAGTGCCATTGTGAAACTCGGGCGTAAATTCGGTTTATTTCAAGGTTGCATCGTTGCGTAAAATCGTTGGCATAAATAGAGATTTTCATTAGCCGAGCCTAAACGTCGGATCAAAATAAGTAGTAGTTTTCATTTTACTCTATCCGGCCGTGGTCACTAAGAGGGCCTCTTTTTAGGAAGTCCATTATGGGTTCGGCCAAGCCCACAATGGTTTGCCAGGGTGCTGAGGGACAGGGTATATTCGGATGTTTTATTCTCCGAAAAATTCCTGGGATTTTTCGGCTCATTTTGATTGGATCCCGGGTCCTCCAGAGGGTATGGTCCACCTTAATTATTCGGCCATCTGGCCGTAATGTGAAGTAGTACACAAATTTAGATCTCCAGAACACTTGAAAAATCACCAGATTTTTGAATCTGGTGATTTTTCTTGCCTATGAAAAACTTCTTATAAGTGCACAGTTGAAGTATAAATCCATAAAAGATATCTTAGAAGTTCTTTCGAACACACACAGGATCACAATACTACCTTTATTTGAGGCTAGGTATGGTAAAAACAAGTAAAGAAACGTTGAAAGCTTCGCCATAACATCTTTTATCCCTTGTACAATTGTATTTATTATGATCACTAGTATACGCCATTTAAGTACAGTGCATGTGATTATTCTGTAAATGAAAGTAACTTCTTGTTAATTGAAAGCTAAACCTACAATTTGCAGCTTTAAAGATACGATTTTTAAGCTAAATCTTGTGATATTCTTATAAAATAATTGGAAAAACTTATCATTCACCACCCCATCTTGAAGCAATAGCGAGATAATACGAAATTTCTTCTGGACTGGACATTGGTAAAGATGAGTTAAACGTAAATTGTATTTAAAATGTTAAATACATAAAATAACAGTTAAAAATAAGTTAAAATGTGCCTGATTACCAAAAGTAACCATTAAGAATGGTATGGTCATGACGTATGCCAAGGCTATTATACACAACACTAAAGAATCACTATTCTGATCCTTCTGGCTATTTGTTAAAGCTTCCGATAAGGAATTTTCAGTCGACATGATGGAATATTCCCTTCTATAATAGATGTTAACAATGCTAATAAAATAATGATTTTTTTTTTCTTTTCATTCTTACTAATAAATTTTGTGAGAAGTTAACATAACGTGTCGACTTTGTACAATAGTACTGTACTAAATACATAAATTTTGATGATAATATTAATAAATAAATATGTTGCCATAAAATACAATAGAATATATAATATTATGATTTTTATATAATATACAGATCTGTAGAGAGCCAGGTCTAGAGCCTTTCGGACCTCCTATCCTTTCTTCTGACACGACATACGTATAGTTTCTTACATTATTTCCCTCTCCTTTTATGCACTTAAAATTGCCTAAATTAATATCTAGGCTTTATAATTCAAAGTCTGTTATACAGGTTCTGGCTTTGGCCACTGCATAGGTCGACCCCGAAGCTGCAGTTTCGCTTTGTATCCCAGTTTGCATGTTATCAATATAGGAAATCTTCGTTAATTCGAACTCGGATACTTCGAAATCCCGTTATTTGATTCAAATAAAATTAATTTAGGAAAAGCCAAAGTACCAAAAGTACCAAAAGCACCTTCCCTGTTTCTGATGTATGCATACCTGATAGTGCATAATGACTAATGACAGTGCATATCTTAAAGACACTGCTGACCATGAAGACCCTGCTGACTTCTAAAGTAATCTGAGCTACATATATCAGTTTTAGAGTTTATATTACATGAAACAATAAGAACCTTGTTCGGAATCATTAATGGTTGTATTATTTCCTGAAGACTGTTCTACCTTTAATAATACTGCACTATATGTATAGAAAAGCATGCGATTAAGTAAATGGTTTCAATAGGTGTCCTAAAAGTCAATTTCTGTAATCCGGCATTTTTTGTAGTCTGGCTATTGCCAGATCTCAAAGTTGCCAAATTAAAGAGGTTCAGTCTGTAATAAACTAAAATTACGCTAGTGTTTACGCCTCACCATCATCATCAGTCATCAGAAATCAAGGTTTCCCTTCTTCCCAATTATGTCATTAAGCCAGAATTACACAGGGATTATTTTCGGACAATTTTATGATGAATGGAGAGAAAAATAATCGAAGGGAGCAATCTTAAATCATCAAAGACTCGCCTCTTCCTCATCATCTATAATCATTAGATAAAAACGAATCCCTCTCATAAACTGCTGATGTAATACTCGAATGCTTCACTGAACCACGTGTCCCAATTTAGCCCCCTCTGAAAAGTTACATTGTGCCATCAGATGCCTCCTGGGAGATCGGGGGCATCCGATGGCACAATGTAACTTTACAAAGAGGAGTTTTTTTAAATTTCCATACGATTTGGGATAGAAACGACGCTCCGAAAGAAATTTTCATGAATAATTAATTAATTCCCGTTCTGATTCGAATCCATATTCCACACCGTAATATAAGTACTAAATGCTCATAGACAGGGAAAATGGGACAGAATGGAATACTTAACTCCAGGATTTAACACTTCGTATATAGTGGATCTATTCGATTGGTCATAATAGCGTACATTTTTACGTCAATTTGACGTCATTACGTCATTTTTACAATAAAATATACTAAAATATGACGTCAAATTTACGTAAGAACGTCCAAACCAATGGAACAGACAATGTTTTACACAATTCTTTCAAAATAGATGCTGCTGCCATCTGTTATCTTTCAAATAAATTACAATACAAAACGTTAGTGTTTACAATTTAAATTTAATAACCATCAAACTACACGATCCTTGAAGGCCATAAGCATCTAATTATCATAACAATTACACTTTTTGTAAAGGACATCAAACTTAATGTGATCTTCGCACAATCCTTTAACGTGCCCTTGACTAGTACAATTATTATGGCACTTTTCAGGAAAACAAGGAGGCCAAGCTTCTTCGTTCGTTACTCCTTAATTTTAAAAACATATTTATATAATTAAAAACATTAATAATATTTAAATTCTTCTATGTGTAACATACCTTGAATGGGGAGGACTAGAAGCAAGCCCAAAACAGCTAGAAACAGGAAGGATTTCATCATCTGTAAGACAATTTTGTACTTGAAATACGTAATATTTACACAGATAATGCTCTTGTGTTTAATATGTATAATATTAAAGATTAATCAGATAATTTTTAACGCTAAAAATATATTTTTCTGTTTAATTAATAAGTTTATATTCAAATTCCGAGGAGAGGAGATAGGCTCTAACTTACCTTACCGCTAGATATTAAATGTAAAGAACATCTGTTAAAGTGTACAATTATACTGTACAAACGATATCAAATATCGATAAAATTATCTATTTAAGCAATAATTCGTGAGAACTGAACATGTTTTGTCTACTAAACACTATAAAATAATATTGAAACAACACTAAAATTAATACACTATAAAATTAAACACTAAAATAATATTGAAACAACACTAAAACAAGCTCAAATAAACATATTAATACAATTATTTTACTAATTATAATTAAAAATATGTCATTAGACTAACGTAATATAAAATTGTTACCTTTAAAATTTGTATACAATTACTCGAAAGTTTAAAATTTACAACAGTTACTTTTCTACGTAATAATTATTTAAAATAGTGACGTTGTGTAATCAGTGTTCGAGCTATTCGTGTCACCAACAACTTGCAGTTCTTTTGTACGTGACGTGTAACTGAATGCCTGCAATTTTACTTATTGTGTAGGATACGTTAATACTATATTTAAAATGGCATCGTATGACACAATCCAGTGAAATGATCTCTGTAATTTTCTTCTATATCTTTCATTTTCTTTATGCATTATGTATGGGGATTACTACATATGTATCATTAATATACATGTGAGAACGTAGCCAATTGTTTCTACATTATTGGGCTGAAATTTTCGGATTGCAGACCTATAGATTCCCACCGTCCTTTTCAATAAATGACTAAGCTATTAACTAGAAGAGCTAATTGGGCAACTCAAGAAATTAACAGATCTTCATGATTATCGTGTTAAAATTGTAATAAGATCAAATGCGAAAAGTGATAAGCGGGCCATATTGAAAGCAGGGAGCTCCAAATATGGCCCACTTTGTAAATCATGAAGAATCAAATGCGTGGAAGTGACAAAAAAAAACAATTTATTTTAAATTTAATCAAAGGCACTTAAATGTTTTAATCAATGCTACGAGTTGAAAATCGAACCCTCTTCAAGACCACCTCCAAGTTTTGAATCCATACAAGACCATTGCTATTTGGTGGAAACCACTGCAAACTCTGAAGATACGACGACACGACTGGGCCACATCGGGGAACAAGACTATTAATGGGGCACTCTCCCTAAATACCAAAATTCACCACTTAGGCAGTTTTGACGCTTTGATGTTAATCGTTGTAATTTTTGGCTACTTAAAAGGTGTGGTTTATCGAGTGAGGAGAATGTGGCAGCCACGAAAGAATAATTATTGTCTGTCGCCTTCAGGTTTAACACCTTCAGATGGAGACTGTGTGAAGCAGTCTCTCTCTGTAAACTGTAACTGTACAAATAAAAATAACCCAGTTGCTCAACTTTACCGGCAACATATAAAATGTTGGTGGCGCCATCTGTTATCATATTATATGTTAAAAACTATATATTTTTTTAACTATTATAAAACGGCAAAAAACTCAATTTTGAGGGTAGGGATGGGTTTTATAAAAAATTGTAAATGATAATAACGAGTAAAATCGTCATCAAGTCCGACACTACTGGAGATATACAAGACCCCCATTATCTCCCTACCCCCTCGACCTTTAATGACCAAAATTTAATAGCATCAATCTCCCTAACACACGAACCTCCCTGCAAAATTTCAGAAATTTTTGACAAAAAGCACTGGAGTTATTAAGCTTCAAACTGGGTAAACAAAATCGTCACCCCCTACACACACACACATTAATATACATACAGAAATTACCCGTCTCGACGTTTCAACGTGTCCTAAGTCTAAAAATGTAAACAACAGGGGAGGAGGGTAATTTTTTGACCGATCGCCATACTTTCCCTCTGTTACTTACAAGAGTTGTGTACTTGTTGACAAACGCCATCTTTTGTATTGTATTTAGTACACGTGTAATACAAGCATCGCCATCTGTTGAATGATAATTAAACTAATTCCATAAAATGATTTTCGTGAAATATAAACAATACTCTGCTATAATTTAGGCAATTTATTCCTTATTAACATAATTAACACTTTTAATTTTAATGTAGTAAAGTAATTGTAAATTATACAGATTTAATTTTTGTTATATTATACATTCTAATACATAAAAACTAGTGATGTAACGAATATTCGGTTACTATTCGGTATTCGGCCTATTTTTCACTATTCGGCCGAATACCGAATACAGTGGTACTTCGGTATACGTCTGCTTTAGAATACGTCCAATTCGGAAAACGTCCTGTTTGGACGAAACAAATTTTGTTCGGTATACGACTTTTGTTCGGTATACGACTTAATTCAATTATACGCGCCATCTATGAACAAGTAGCACTATCGGTGTATTATACCAGACTAGACGTTCGCGGTGCCACAGTTTATAACTTCGTTAAATTTCTTTTTATTTTAATTTGTAAGTAAAATGTTATTATTTTTATTAATCATGAATTGCAAAAAGGCACCAGAAAAATAAAAAAAAAATGACTAAAATCACAATGAAACTGAAAAAAGAGATTGTTGAGAAATATGAAGGTTTCACGCGTGTTCGAGATTTAACTGTTGCATACCGTATTCCGAGAATGACGATACCGACGATCGTAAAAAATAAAGACATCATTAAATTTGCTAACGTTGCGAAAGGGGTTAAATTAATTTCTAAACATATATCGAAGACATTAGATCATGTTGAGAAATTGCTTTTACTTTGGATAACTGAAAAACAGTGTGCTGGCGACAGCGTATCAAAAGCAATTATTTGCGAGAAAGCTAAAAAGATACATACTGATCTCATGAAAAATCAAGCAGGAACTAGCCAGGAAAGCGAGGTGTTTAAAACCAGCCACTTTTTTTTTTTTTTAATTGAAAACGGATTAATCATTTTTACATTACTTCTTATGGGAAAGGTTGGTTTGGTATACGTTCTATTCGGTATAAGTCCAAACATCGGGAACGGATTAAGGTCGTATACCGAGGTTCCACTGTACCTAAAAACAAGAGTAATAAATAACAAAAACACAGTAAATTAATCATTTTGGTATTTAGATTTAATGTTATCGAGTTAGTGTTGTTTGTTTATATTTATTTATAACTTGTAACATGCACAAAATAAAAAAGAAAATAATATTAGTCACATGTATTCACAATTTATAATTACAAGGATCAGCACATGTACACACCTATTCGTTCGAGAATCGTCAGACATCTGAGGGTCTGATTCTGACTATCCTTCTTTTTAAGCGCTCGTCTTTGCTCTTCCCTTTCTCTTTCCTTTATCGCTCTAGTCCACGTATGCCGATGCATACATCATTATATGTGCTCACGATACTTTCGATTCGTCACTTTTCCGTCGTAGAGTTCCCATTTTACAATTACCTGACTCAGTCTGGTGATAACGGAAAAAAGAGACAGACAGGACGTCGATATAAGTCACAGTTATGATTTCACAGATTCGAGACAGCTTGATAGCCCGAACGGCCCCAGGCTTTCGCCCGTGCATGCTAAGTGACTTTCATTACAAGCATTTAGCTTTCCGAAGTCTATAACAACAATTGTTTGGCATTGACGGCCGCGAATTTCGTGGCAATAAGCTGCCTCGACTCGTTCGATTATGTTATCAACTAAATTTCATATTTATTTTCACATTTTCACATCGCGGTCTTTCTCTGTTCTTTTTCCGTTATTTACAAGTGTAGGTCGTTTGATATCATCATTTATCACATACTTCCATGACACTCTTGTCTGTCGGCTACAACTGCCAAGAATTAACGTGACAGCAGGCCAATAGAGAGCAGGATCCTTGCCATAATGCGGTTTGCGCGCCAATATTCGTACGTGCGTTAATTAATCAAGCCGAATAGTTTGGCCGAATATTCAGCTATTCGGCCACGCTCCTGGCCGAATATTCGGTATTCGGCCTGAGGCCGAATATACTATTCGTTACAACACTAATAAAAACCTACATAATATATAGGTTATATTTAGGGCTGGCTCAGATTTCTCCAAAGCCCCACTAATAACTTTTTCTGGAGGCCCCAGAAAACCTCCAGCCAGCTATGATTATACTAATATAACCTATAGTAATGTTGTAACTAAATACTATTCTTTGAAAAAATGTAATGAATTTTAAGCAGAATTAAAAAGGGAAAAAGCTTTAGGTTTATGAAACTGTTTCCTGTTATTGTATAATAAAAAAATAATATATTTATATGAAAAAAATAATACTTTTTAAAATTTTTTATGTATTAAACACGGTTTCAATCATATAGATTTTGCATAGGCACCACATTTGTCATCACTCTTAACATTAAAAAAAAATTAATTACATACCTGATATATAATAAACAATTATGTCAGCTTGACTTATTCTTTAGTTATTCAATCATTAAGGCTCCTTGAATGAATATAGAAGCTTTAAACTTCATATAAACTTCATATTAATAGACCATGTTGTGTTACGTTAAGGTTTCTAGGTCAGAGTAACCTTCATTGCTCCAGATACTGTAAGACATCGATCGATATCATACTGGATGCTGATATTATTCTTTATCAAACCAATGGGCGTTTAGTTCTTATTTGGAGGGGAATTTATGCTTTAAATTAATTAACAATTAAAAACTATGATAAATTTTATACATAATTTTATTATGGTATCAAAAATGTCCATAGAAGGGATGTAACCTATTGTAATGCTTATACATAACTTCAGAGATGTTAACGTGTATGTACTGTACTGTACAGGAAAACCTGTGTAAATCGGAATCGCGTAATACTGAATATTTTTACCATTTTTGATAGGTTTTACTGTATATTCTTTCACTTTCTGTGACTCATAATTGCATCACGACTGCATATGTATGGATGCCTTTGAATTACCCTGTATTAATGACTATTATATTAATAAGAATGAGATTATATGGACTTAGGATACTAAAAGAGAGGAGAGAATCAATAAAGAAAATTTACGAGGACATTTAATAGAGGGGAGAACAAAGGATTTTTCTCTTTATTCTCCTTATCTAAAGATTGAGGTAGCAAAAGAAGAAATATGATAGGAAAGAAACTGAATTGATGGAACACTTTGGGCGATCTGCCAAGAGGGAATCCTTTAATGGCACCTATTTAGGCGTTACTAACGTGCAGAAAACCTGCTGTCAGATCGTTGACGGGTGCGAACCCACGACCAAACACCAATGTTCACTGGTTTATCCACTCATGGATGGACCTGTAAGAAGAAGAGAGAGTAACAATTAATCACTGCAGTTGACCTTAAATTTTGAGATAAAGCAGGGACGAAGAAGAAGAAGAAGAAATTAACAATATCTTCTAGTTCCTTTTCTTCTTTCCTTATAATATAATAGGCATAATTATATTTTATTTCCTGCATTCCTAGAACGTAACACAAGATGACAAATATCCAATACTCGCTTTGAGTGACATATCATTTTTATAACCGATATTCTCATCTTAATAAATGATATATGATCCTTAAAGAAAAATGTATACGCGACAAAAGACTTCAAAGGGTATTTATCAAAAATAATTTTATATTTTAGACATTTTTTTTTTTCAATTAGAAAATCTTTAAAATTGTTTGATACATTGCCCATCTGCCTGCACTGTTTAATATCTTGTAACGTCCAAAAAAAGGAGTGTAGAAGTAGAGTCGCCTCTGAAATCGACACTATATCGAGTGTGGCGCTAAACCGGAGTACCTCAAACAATAAGAACTATATACGATAATAAACTGTGGAGTATTTATAGGGTGTGTGATGTGGGTGTTGGATCCCCCCAGAGGCTTTATGGTGCGCTTAATGTTTTCTTCTATTCTGACTGTACTTTTTACATCGTCCTCCCAGATCACCCCCGATAATGCGTAAGCAGTTTAAGAGTTTTAGTCCCACGATTTTGGTTGATAACAATGCAAAATCGTAGTCTTAGTAATTGTTCTTTATTTAATATTTTACGGGAAAGATCCGCTCACCGGTACTTACTAACGCTTTTACGAGTGACGCTATATCGAGGTTTGACTGTACATTTAAACCTATTGAATTTTGTTAAGCTTTAACATCGTGTACGTCGCTTCTGTGTAAGTTAAAACCCTTTTATAACGTTCTTTTATACTTCTGTGTAATATAAAAGAACTTTCTTCGTGTTAGGCGCCGTCCATTAATAATTACATGTACAGTTTTAAACGGAAAGTACATCGTTGTACACAACAGGAAGGGAAGGGGTTAATGTATTTATAGTTATAAAATAAAATAGATGACCCCTTCCTCTCTGTTGGTACATAAAAGAGGAGTGACCCTCCCTCTTTTTTTGTGTGCCAACAGGGAGGGATGGTTCAAAAGTGGCTCAAAAAATTACACACACAATTAATTACAGTTTCACTCAAAAAATAATTACATGTACAGTTTTAAACGGAAAGTACATCGTTGTACACAACAGGAAGGGAAGGGGTTAATGTATTTATAGTTATAAAATAAAATAGACAAAAAAAAGTATAAATGACTCACCTTTTTATGGGCGTATTTTTTTCACCAGGAAATCAAATTACATTATTAAAATGTTATCTTGATAATAAATAAATATCTTCCTGTTTATAAAATAAATATTTAAATTAAATTATACGGTAAATAGTAACAGAATAGCACAAATTATCGCTCATCCTTCAAACGCTTCGCGTCGCGCGTCGCGTCGCTTCGATCGCGTGGGCGCATTGATAGCAAATATGGCGTCTCTGATGATTTAGGTATGTCAAATCCGAACGTCTTTACTAAACGTTCCATTAATAGAAGCTAATCACCTTAAATCACCTTTCTTGGATGATTTAAGATGAATATCTTGTTTACAAGAAAAAATAAAAACTTCAAAAGCGGTTTTAGTTCTTCATTTTCAAATGTAATTTAATTAAATTGTGATTTAATACGAACGTTTTATAAATTAAATCATATAAATGCCCAAAAAATAAAAATCATATTTATAAGCTGGTTTCTAGTTATTTCACCATATAAAGAATCTATGTAGCTCAGCAGATGTTTCCAGCGTAGTTAATCTGAGTCATCCGCCATATTGGCACTCGAGCCTCTGATGGGTCATATAATAAACTTCAATTTCAGTTATGTTTATTACTTTTATTCACGTATTTAAAAAACGTCTTTATCTAGTTTGAATCTTGCCGGTTTGCTTTTAACTATAATTAACTGGACACTGTTTTTAGAAAAAAAAAAGCTTAAATAAACATTCTTTAGAGTGCATACAATTCTCCGAAAAAAAAAAGATATTTATCGCGAATATTACATTAAACATTTACTAATTACTCTTCTAAAACAATTCTTAAGCTGTCGTCCGTTAATTACGTGTACAATTTGAGGAGATCGCATAATTGTACACAACAGGGAGGGGAGGTCGAGGCATTGTTATAGGTATTGTTACATGGATTAAACTATCGCACATGTGTATACAATGCAGTTTTGACCCCTTCCTCTCTGTTGGTACATAAAAGAGGAGTGACCCTCCCTCTTTTTTTGTGTGCCAACAGGGAGGGATGGTTCAAAAGTGGCTCAAAAACTGTAAATGATCCTCTAATCTAGTGCTCCCGAGCATCTCAGTGCTCTGCAAAATATATATTTTGCTTTATATCATCACAGTAAAAATCTCTTCCATTCTACTCATGAGACTTGCCTCCTCTTTGAATGTGATAAAGTTGGCTGCCAAATGTATATTTTCACAGTCTTATTAATCTTACACTTTTGTACTCAATAACATGGCGAATCACTTGAATTTTATTGATGAAATTCCTACAAACATTGGAAATTTCTCTTCAGAATGGAGGATCTTATTGAGAAGAGAGGTACTTTTTTCAATATAATTTATATAAAGTTTAATAAAGTTTACAGTTTATTTGAACTTTAACCTCAATAATTTTATACTCATTCTTGAATGTAAGTACGTAAAAATTGCTTATTTAGGTGAAAAAGATTAAGAAGATCTATTCTACTTTTTTAATATACTATCAAAAGATTCAGCAACGAGTTGCGTAACTTTCCCGGTGAAAAATGTTTATGTTTAAGAAACACAATAGCAAAGTTTATCAACTTTAATATCTCACGAACCAATGATCCGATTTTAGTGAAATTTTCTAGAAATATTTTCCCCTAATACGCAAACCTCCCTGCAAATTTTCAATAATTTTCGACAAAAGGCACAGGAGTTATCAAGCTTCAAAGCGAGTGAACAAAATCGTGCCCTCCCCCACATACACACCCATACATACAGGGAAAAAACCCCTGTATTTAAAATATTAATAAAAATATATGATTTTTTAAAGTGATGCAAACACATTAAAGAGTGATGACTCCATTAAATTAACAGGTGCGAAAATAAAATTTCGAAATTAATTTTTAAAACGTATTCGCAATTTTTCAATGCTAAATAACTAAGATTCATCATCTTCAAGGATAAGCTATTCGATATATTCTACATTTCAATGACGGAAAATATAAAAAAAATCGTTGATATTTTATTACCTACCATTAAAATGTTTGCCCGGAGATGGCATTTTGCAGTTGTAGACTCAAAACACAACACAGCATCCACACCAACATGGCTCCTAAGGTTTGTTTTCTTTATCTTTTTTTTTTCTTGTATAATTAAGCAAATATTTCATTAATTATTCTTTAAAATGGATGGATTTCGTTTATCTTACCTTAACAAAAGTCTCATACTCCTTAAAGACTTAATTATATACAGCTAAACCTTGATATAGCGAAAACACTATATTAAATTCGTTATATACGTAGCAGCAAGGAATAACGAAATTGTTCGCTATATCGGGTGGGGCAATATATGTAAATTATAGTACGATAAAATGGCTAATTTAAGGGTGTAATTAGCTATTTTTATTCGTAAATTAACCGATTTTTTCTTAATTAAATAATTAACTTTTAAAAAGGTGTAATTGGTTGTAATATGCCCGTATAATTTAATTAAATTATTTAATTTTTATTTAAAAAAAAGTTGTATTCAGTATTATATTTTTGCATTATATTTCAAGAATGTCCTTTAAAATTCCTATTGAATTACGTGTTAACATCTGTGTTTTGTTTAGTGTATCTAGCGTAGAATATATAGGAAATAAATATATATATATATATATATATA
>NW_019385291.1:34731-91908 GCF_000671375.1 Centruroides sculpturatus | reverse complement strand
TGTGATCATAAAGATAATTATTAATAATTAATAATTAATTAAATATATTTAATTTATAGGATCATCTGGGGGTTCTTTCTTTGAACTTTTTAATGACACGCGAAAAAAAGCTGGTTGGTTTCTTTAATTTATATTATTATTATAAAATTCTATTAATTCTTCTTTATTCTAAAGGTTTGTATATTTAATTTTAAATATATATTTTTTAAAGGAAAACTGTTATTTTTTCTTGATATATGGATAATCGTTCACATTACCATGATCGCAATTGGTAAGTTAATAATTGCATTTTACATTTATTCGCTTTTTTTATATCGATTAATTGATATTAAAATGTTTTTAAATAGGCTCATTGCACTTGAATCAATGTTCAGCAGAAAAATTTATACCGATATATCTCATTGTTGGGGGAGTATTTGGCATAGCAAAAAATGTATTAAATATAGTTCAGCACTTTCGAAAGACGGATGATGAAGAATTTAACGTTTTTTACTTAGATAAAATACTTAATGCATTTTTATTTTGCTGGTTTATTGCAGGTATGATCATTTTTATTAATAAATCATTAAAAATTGTAACATTTAATTAATATTACTTGTTATTATCCATGCTTTTTTTCTTATTGGTTCATTTGAATTCAAATTAAACGGTTTAGCGTTAATCTCGATTCTATTGGCTCATTTGAATTCGAATCAGCCAATAGCAGCTAGCGTATATATTATGCATCTGTTGAAAGATTGAAATTAATTAAATTAAATTTACGAATTGATTGTTATTAACGTCTTTTTAGTTGTTGACATGGTTCATTAATTAAATATATATATATATATATATTTTTTTTTTTTTATTTTACAGGTTGTGTTTGGATATACAAAGCGTACAAACCCGAATTCAACGATACCAGCGATGCTAAATATTGCAATAANTTGCAATTTTTTTTTTTTATTTTACAGGTTGTGTTTGGATATACAAAGCGTACAAACCCGAATTCAACGATACCAGCGATGCTAAATATTGCAATAAAGTATTGTATCTGTTTGCATTTTGGTTAACGAATATCACATTGTTTTTAATGGTTTTCTCAGTTGTTTTATGTTGCGCTTATGTGGGATGTTTATTCTGTAGAAAGAATTAAATATACCATTTAAAACTTCTTAAATTTCTTAATTAACATTAAGATTTAAGAAAACATAAAAGATATTTTAAGTAATTAATTTTAAAATATATCGAATGTTAATAATAACATTCAATATTATTAAAATCTATTCCTGTGTATCTTATTTTTCAATAAAATATTTGAATATAAGTTTTATTCGCCACAATTATATAATTTTTTTATTTTAATCACGTCGTGTTCACTTAATCCATATTTATTTTGTAACAGTTCCAATTTAGTACCATTTTTCCCTTCCATAGTTTTAGATATTCCATTTTTAGAAAAGAATTTATCTCCATATAACATTATGGATTCATAATCAAACTCTACCGACGTATCGAAATCCGAATTATTCCTTTTACTAAATTGTGTTTCCATACCTGAAAATAATACAAAATAATTTCTAGATTAAAATTTGTCAATTAGTAATCCTTTCTTTTTAAGCCGTTCTGATGGCCGAGTGGTTAAGATGGCAGCTTACAGCTCGTGAGGACGGGTCGAAAAACACCACGGTGTCTAGTCTCGAGTTATATGAATTACGTGGTATTACCTCATTCATTGAGACCATTTACTGAAGGAGTTCGTGACACGTGGCACTCCCAACAACTTCGTGTTGTTACTCGCACAAGTCGAGACTAGGCATCGGCGAATTTTTCGGGGGTAGGTCTCGTGCCTCAACACTCAGATGCTACGTTATGGGCTTAACAGAATGCATAACGAGCGTCTAAATGGGCTCCACAGAGAGGAAACAGTTTGAAAAAGATACCTTTTTGAATATTATTCCAATGGATGATTAAATAATCGTCACGGTCGGGTCTTGTATGTTCGTGATACAAACCGACAACGTGACCAAACTCGTGAACGACAATTGGAAAATGGTTACATCTTCTTCCTAATGATAGCACCTGTTTTCCTCCCTTTCTGCCAATGTAAGAGTGGCATCTGCAAAGAAATTTTTAACTAAAATTATTATTTTTTTGAAAGATGACGTTTGAATGCTACAAGTGATATAGATTTCAAAAATCATAAATTGAAAAGAAAAATTATTATTTTTTTTAATAATAATTTAAATTTATCACGGTGGGATGGCCGAGTGGTTAAGATGGCAGCTTACAGCTCGTGAGGACGGGTCGAAAAACACCACGGTGTCTAGTCTCGAGTTATATGAATTACGTGGTATTACCTCATTCATTGAGACCATTTACTGAAGGAGTTCGTGACACGTGGCACTCCCAACAACTTCGTGTTGTTACTCGCACAAGTCGAGACTAGGCATCGGCGAATTTTTCGGGGGTAGGTCTCGTGCCTCAACACTCAGATGCTACGTTATGGGCTTAACAGAATGCATAACGAGCGTCTAAATGGGCTCCACAGAGAGGAAACAGTTTGAAAAAGATACCTTTTTGAATATTATTCCAATGGATGATTAAATAATCGTCACGGTCGGGTCTTGTATGTTCGTGATACAAACCGACAACGTGACCAAACTCGTGAACGACAATTGGAAAATGGTTACATCTTCTTCCTAATGATAGCACCTGTTTTCCTCCCTTTCTGCCAATGTAAGAGTGGCATCTGCAAAGAAATTTTTAACTAAAATTATTATTTTTTTTAATAATAATTTTTCTATATGATGGATCAAGACCCACTTTTATATAATTAGCAACTAAGAAATATAGATAAACCATTAATTTTAACATCATATGTGAGTTTAAAGATGCTTCTTTCACACATTATAATTCCTAAATAATATCAAGAATTCCCATAGAACTTGCGTCAAATAATCCTCTTGTATGCTATGGTAATGATGGGGGGACATATTGATCCATTGAATTATTCAACCCGTTTTTTTATTTGCATTGCTAGAAATATATGTGATGCTTTTGGAGAGCCAAAGCATAGATTATTACAATTTAACATTATTGAACTCGGAGACCTCGAAACAACGAGATATGGATGGATGTTAGTGTGTGACGGGCATGATTTCTTCGCCCACTTTGAAGCTTAATAACTCTTGCGCCTTTTGTCAAAAATTCCTGAAATTTTGCAGGAGGATTTGCGTATTCGGCGGATTGATACTGATAAATTTTGGTGGTTAAAGATCACCTGGGTGGGGAGATAGAGAGGTCATGTATTTTATCTCCAGTGGGATCAGACTTAATCAAGATTATACTCAGTATTAGTACTTAGAATTTTTTATAAAACTCATTTATACCTTCAAAATTAAGCTTTCTAATAATTTTCAAAGTGTTAGAGAGTACTGTATTGCACTTACCCTGTTCCTTCATAAATCATTACATAATCCCGTTCGTACGTTCTATGTACAAACCTAATACAAGTTAATTTCTCATAATGCGATAAAGCATCATAAATTAACCTTCTAAGTTTGTATCCTGTAAAATATATAATTGCAAATTAATAAATCAAAATACCTAAATATTTTTAGGTACTTTCCCTAGACTAATTTACTTACTGACACCGAACTTGATCTGATAAGGTATTCTACCCATTGGCCAAGTACTATATCTTTTAATATTTCGATTCTATATTAAATTATAATAATTATAATGCATGATAACAAATAGATTTCAATTATTTAGTCGAAGAAATAAATTAATTTTATATATACTTGTCTAGGCGAACTTCTGGCTCCGAGAATATCTCCTTCAAACAAATTTGGATTAAGATAAAATAAGGAGGAAAGCCCTGGACTAACTGCAAATTAGTAATAAATAATTAAATATTTTGTAAAAAAAAATACAATTACAATTAAAACTTAACTTACCAAATATATTTAGATAAATTTTTAATATAAATTTTCTATTCATTTCTTTTTGTTATTAAGTAAATTTCAGTGCTACTTTTATGGGTCTTTATGCGTTAATTCGTTGAAAAGTATAAGCCATTTCTAAACATTGTTTGGAGTTAACCACTAACAGAATAATTATAGTTAAATTTTAATTAAGTGAAGATTAAATAATTTAATTAATTATTATTAAAAGTCGAAAATATTAACGAGAAAGAAACTACGTGGGTGTATCAAAAATTAATTTTTAAACCTCCCACTTCCATTTTTGTATCAACGTATGCACTTACGAGCTCCCGATGAATCTCACATGGTAAAGTTTCCTTTACTACGTGCCCCACAGGCCTCTTCCTCTTTTGAATTTAGTAATCAAGCTTCTTAAAAACGCAAATAAATCTGATGCCAAAGTGTGCCCATCAATGGCCGAGTATAAAAAACAATGAACACTGATAGTAGGTCGTGTGTTCACGCGGCTGTCTCGTTGTTTTTCGGGTATTCTTCACGTGTGTAGCACCAAAATATCAGCTAGTCTCCCCTTGGCAAGTCATCCGTGTGTTGCATTGCCTTATCCCATTAATCCAATGTATCCATTACAAACGATGACAAGGCCAGCTATCAGATGCCATACGCAGAAGACATACGAAGGTCTATACTTGCCAAAGCGTTTACATACTTCCTTCCACCACTCCCCTGAAAAAAACTAAAAAAAATAATTTTTTGATACACTCACTTAGTTTGTGTTTGTTAACTCTGTTAAAAGCTGTATATACTTCGTCTATAAAATTATAAATTGTTATTTAATGACGACAGTCCATAAATTTCGTTTAGAGTATTGATTAATGATCAATAAATTCGTATTAACGACTTAAACACTAAATTAATAATTTTTTTCATCCGGATTTTCAACTAAATTTGATTCGAAACAATTTAAAATATTTTGAATTAAATATATCATCCTATCAAAACAGGTTTATAAATGTCAATAGTTGAACGTAATTCTTAAAATTTGTGTTAAATGAATAAATTTTATAGCATTTTTCTCGCTTATATAGAACGAGAGACAAAATTTTCGTTAAAATCTTTCAATTTATGGTAATAAAAAGAGTGTATAATGTAGAATAATTGCAAAAATCTTTTGCAATTAACTATAAAATTGCAAAATTAGAATAGTCACGTACCGGGTGATCGTAGCCTAATTAAAGTATCTCTATTCAATGCTGTCTGACTGTAAAAAAAAAATGGCGAACCTGTAACTCGCAAATAAAACCATAAAAAACACAAATAATACGTAGAAAAAACATTGAATTAGCTGAAAAATAAAAATTTATATCTTCAAAACTACAAATTGTTTCAAATATATTTAAGATTCGTTTGATGGAAGAACACTTGCGATCTTCAACGCGGGTGTGCCGCCGGGAGGAATTTTTATGATAACCAGCCCCAATTTAGGTGTTAGACATGTTTATTATTTAATTAATTAATTAACAGTTTATTATTGTTAATATAAATAATTTTTAAATATTTATATTTAACTTAAGTATTGATATAATTATGTAAATTATATTATGGAAGTGACTCCACTAAACTAGCGCCATCTCTGGAATATTTTTTAAAGTAACAAAAAAACTTTAAAAAAAACATTAAATCAAAGTTTAAAAAAATACATTTATATTATTTTATTTATATAATAATTAAATGGAATTTTTAAGCTAATATAAATGTAGCATTTTTAATAATTTATTTTATTACGCATTTTGTATAGAAATTATTTTCTTTTATTACCAACAGATGGCGATAAGCGTCTATTTTAATCAGAGTCGATAGATAACGCTGCCAATAGCTCTAATGCTACGATAGTGGAGTAATAGATATTTCTGCCACTCCGAGCGCTGCAATCGTTTTGCGGCGTAAAGGTATTGAGAATCAGTTGTAAATATTCGAAATTATTTTAATATATGAAGTTATATCGTTTTTAACTCAGATATTTTAAAGGACTGCTTATAAGTACTATTTTAATTCGGTTTTGAACTTTATTTATCCATAAATGTAGTTAATATTTATATTTCTATTAGAGAGGGTGATTAAAAGTCAGTAGATTTAGTTCTTGGATTTTAAACAGAGGAAAAAGAGGAAATTCCAACTATTTAGACAACATATTTACAGGCACATAATAACTTAGAGATGATTAGAGGATGATGAGTTAGAGGTTGACAAATAAAATAGGCAAACAGGATGGAAAGAGTTCAGACAGTATTATTAGATATTGAGAGTAATAGTGATTAGTGATGACACAGAGACATGTTAGTGATGTTTTAGGCCTGTATAAACAAAGGACAGGTGTAGGCCATCAATAAATCTTCATTCATATTCTCTTTTTGATAGCGCAGAATATTATATAAATTATCAAAATATGTAAAGCCAATGGGAATGTCATAAGAAATGTAATTTCTTGTGTCAAAAATACAAAACTATTTCATCTTAAATACTAGTTCTCACTATATCGAATCGAGTAAAATTATATAGTACACTTTATGTAGTGTTAAAGGTAATAAATTATTTTTAAAATAGTTTGTCTTTATCTGGATCAAATTTCTATGATTATTTAAATGTGTCGTACGAAAAGCTATGGTTTTCCTAATTATATTGTCATACACATGAAATAAAACAAAACAGTAAAATGCAAATTTACTTACTTATTTTATCATTACTGTATTGAACAGATACTCAGAAAATTAAGTACAAAGCTTCCATTCACGATATGAAGCAATATAACAGTTTTAAACAGATCTTCTAATGCATTTAAGCAGCCAATGAAATTTAAATCAGATAAAGGCAAACTTTTTTGTTTCCTAACAAGAGAATTGACCTGTATAATAAAAGAACTTGCTTTATTAATTAGAAAATTATCGAAAAAACCTTTACTTTCTAATTTAAATTAATTTGTAAGTATTCCACCAAAAGTATCTGCTCCCAGAACTGTTTCCACAATTTTCAAAGGGTTGAGAACTGTTGCTTTAATACAATAAAAAAAATGTTTTAAGTTTTCGCTCTGTGGGCACCGAGACCCTTTAATCATACTCATCGTGGGCTCGACCAAGCTTGCAATAGGGACTGATGGTGAACCCAGAAAATTCCACGTGGCCAACAAATTGGCGAGGCGGAAACCCACGACCTCTATGTACATGAAGAAAGGCCTCTTACTGCCCACTGGACAGAAATATTTAAAATTAAAATGAGGATAAATGCATAGATGAACTGAAAATTTTTATTATCTACTCATTCTGCCATATTGCCTGATCATAGCCGCAACTTTATCCATGACATCAGCATTATAACATTTAGTAAAAATATGTAATGTATTGCAAATTAACTGTAATTGACCTCACTCAATGACACCGCAACTTTATCGGTCCGTAATGGTTCATAATTACATGTCAGCAATATCATGTGTTTTATTAAAATGTTCGGATGTGGACAATAACAGACCCTGTAGATTTACTTAAAGCTTTGCTTGAATCCTTAATCCTTTGGCTTTACCATGGTGAGTTTGGCCAGGCTTATAATGAGCCTGGCCAAACTCACCATGGTAAAGCCAAAGGTTTGATAAAACAATTCTCCTATGGCGGAGTGCTATTGTGTTGCTTTGCGGAATCCTATCAAACCAATGGATGGCAAAATCCATGGGCAAACCCATGATGGCCAAGCCATGATGGGTATACGTTAGAACACAGTTCATAAATAAATACAACAGCTTGATCACATAAACCTTTATGTGGCACACAAAATATAAGGAAAAAAGAAGATGAACAACAAAACGAAGCTAACTTGAACATGAAAATCCACAAAACACTTGCGCTTCGTCATCTGCCTAAAATTATAAATGCAGCAAAGGTTCTTCCTCGGCTGTTAATTCAATTTGTAAACCTTCTCGTTCATTTACAATACTGTAACATTAAAATGGTATAGATTAAGTAGATCCAGACTCATAAATGGTCGTATCCGGTTATGCCTTTTTTATGGATACCATCTGACTGCACATTTTTGTTTTATAACTGTAACTACATAATATCAATAAAGAAATTGGGCCGATGCCTAGAGATATTAAATTAAGCTGAGTTAATGGAGGGGCACCGAAGAGGAGACTCGTGCAGCCCAAAATATCAAGTAAATCACCTGTAAAGTAGTTTCTACTTTTTGTACAAAATGCGTGACGTCAAAATACTTAAGTATTGTTCACACGTGCTAAATGCTTGTTGCGTCACATTTCAATGCCTGTAGGCATAACGTGTCGGTCATTCTAATTTATGCTTTCCAGTTTAAGAAAATGGTAGTAATATAGAATCTAATTTATGCATTTATTCTTATAATAATCCTATATAAACCCCGATATAACGTATACCTTTCTTAAAACATAGTTTATATTAAGTTATAATAGTTTTCGATAGAATAATTAGAGTTATTTTTTTAAAGTTATTCTTTAAGGAAAATTAATTTTAATCCCTTTTTTAAATTAGAATTTAAGCCATTAACCCTATTAAGATTTTTATGTGTTAAAATTTTGGAGGAAAATTAAATTAACATTTTTTAAACTTATGGGTGATAACAATCAAGGCCTCTGGGACGTCGAGAGAGGCCTGGATATCTAAAAACCCTTAAAAAGTAAAGATACCCCTTTTGCACACAATAAATACAAATAAACCTGTGAACAACGGACAAGAAACGTAAGAAATGGTCGTCATTAAAGGTGGCCAATGTTGGAAAGTGGCCATCATTAGAGGTTATACTGTATTTTTTACTCCTCTCCTCTATGCCCCAAATGGCCCCCTTGGCCCTTCCATGAGAAAACCTGATAACAACCGAATAAATTTCATGGTGTATCCTTTCAAAATATCTAGAATCTCAAACGAAACTAGAAAGAAGGATACAAAAACGAAACGAATTAGTCATCCTCTTACACGTCATCAAATTCCTTTACTAATTTTTGGATCGTGGCCATATCCGTAAAGGTAAATTCCTATAAATCTTACAATATAAAATGTCAGCGATCACGTAATAATACGAGAATTTAGTTTTTAAGTGCTGTTTATAGTTCTTTGATCCGTAGTTAATAAGAGGATTTTATCGATCACTTTCGAGATGAATGAACTTGACGCGCCATTTTAGGTGCTCGAACTCTCAGTTTTATTTACCGATTTGCTTTTTTTTTAAGGTTGAAATTATATAAATTCTAAAAATTTCTGGTAAATTTAATTAAATTTTTGGTTGATAAAATTCATTTTGGCACTACTTTACATGAAAAACAATACAATTCAGCAGGTAATTTCTTTTCCCTTTTTACTAAATACAGCTTTTTTTTTTTTGAAATTCTTTCCGACCTGTGGGCACTAAGAGGACCTTTTCAACAAATCTATTATGGATTCGGTGAGGCCCACAATGGAAGGCCGGGGCCCGACGTATCTAGAGCGATCACCTCTCTCCGAAAATTTCCTGGAAATTTCCAGCCGTCCGGATTCGAACCCGATTCCTCAGAGCGATAGGCTTTCGGCCCGCTATACAGAATTTCTGTTGTAGAAAATGTGACTAAATTTCTGTTAAATATCCTCCTCTGCTGATAAAATTTGTAGTGCTTTTGCTCGATTAACACGAGGCATCATGCTTTAGGTTCTATATTATAATTACGCCCATTACAGAAGGGTCTGTGTTGCAATGTGTCAGCATGAATGAAAGATGGAGAAGGACACTCTACACTGATCAACTTCATATTGATCTTTTTCTTTATTATTTAAATAGAAGTTATGGGCAGCAGCACCCCTTCATTCGCTCATACCCATATTGATCTACCCGTACTTCGAATCCATAACGGCCACGAAAGCCCGCCGTACCCACAGGATATAATAGTCTAAAATTTAAATAGCTAAATAAAAATGCATAGCTTTCTGGAATTTCTAGAATATATATTTATAGAAATGTACATGTATACGAAGTTAAACTTTCATGAAATCATTGAATGATTTCTTGGCATCTATAAGCTCTAGCCTTGAATTTTGCCCATCGCGGGTGAGTTTAGCCTCAATAAATCTGCCAGGATACATAAAGAACGAAGAACAATGGTGGTGGGCACGCTGGTCACGTATAATTTTCCGGGTTTTCCTGACGTTTTAACGCCTAAATAGGGGCCAGTTTCCCATAGAAAGACTTCCCCCCACGACAGATGACCCACGTGTCGCGTTGCCGTAAGTGAATAAACCTTTAATATGTACCTTTTTATAAAAAATCTCGTGATATTATATAACATTTAAAAAAAATCAAATCAATTAAAATAATTCTTCTATATTCAGTTGAAAGTGACTCATTAACATACTTTGGATTTATCCTCTTGATGTTACATCACACGTAAAATTTCCTGAACGAACAACGGCTTTTGTTTTTAAATTTGAACTTTTTTCCGTCTTTCGAGACTTAGAAGGGCCTTTTATTATGCCAATGATGGTCGGTGAGGCCCGCAATAAGTGAGGCCGAACGGTGGGAGAAGGGCCTTGCGTGCACGAATCGATATCAACAAAAACTTACGATTTACACAAGAGGCATATCATCGGGACTATTTTAATCCTTCACCTCCACCAAATAATGGCACATGTAAAAATGTGGGGCCCTAAGCTATAGGTTTTTTTAGCTTATGTGGAAATACGGATCTGTTGAAAGTCATGAAAGTTTTAATAAAAATCCTGTTTTTCGATTCATGGTTCCCCAGAGAGATAAGGCTCACAATTTAATGGACTCGGCCCTAATAAGCAATCACAATTAAGTATATTTAAGTATAAAAAGCGTGGTGGGGCCTGCAAAGTTTATATTGTCCAGAGGCCTCCCACCGGTCAAGTTCAGTTTACACCGAATGCCCTTTTTTTTATCCTCTTTATTGTTCACATGTAAAATTCATTTTGAATATTTTCTAAATCACAAAATCTTAATTAAAATTTATTATAATAACAGAGATTAAACTGTTTCCATTCACACAAGGCTCATCAATAGGTGAGTGGATAAACACTGTTAGTTGATCGCCAATTCACCCCTCACCAGCACGGAGTTTACCGGGTATTCGTCGCGTGTCTAACGCCTAAATAGAAGCCTGTTCTTATAGAGCTACATGTGTTTAATAACTAAATAGGGCCTAGTTCTCATACATCCTCACGTGTGTAAAAGAAATCTCATTACAGGCCCACATAAGCAGCCAGAAGAGGTAGAGAACCTGACATACAGTATAGTTTTAAGCACTTTTAAGGTCCTGGCCTAATTTATTTACAGGCATTATAAGGTACAGAACGAAAATACTAGTAATAAGCAGTAAGAAAAGGCCTCTAAGAATGCGAAGCCCCTTACCATAGCCAGGTATGCTCATGCCTTAATAAGGCAAACCATCCGTTTGCCCGGAGGATTTGGGTTCTGAATTTATTAAAATTCGAACCCAAATCCTCCGGAGGGGCATGCCGATGACTTTAATGCTTGATTTGAATAGGATTATTCATACGACCGAGGCCCTAGTCATGCGCGGATTAGCGCTTAACACCTGTACTTTCAACAACCATGATGAATTTTTATAAAATTTAAATCTTTTTTTATGTAGAATTCAACTGTTCGAATTATTATTATTATTATTTTATTATTATTATTTAGTTTCATAATTGGTATTAGAAAATAATAATAAATCTTATTTTTATTAACTGCCAACAGATGGCAGCAGATGTAATCATTTATAAATAATTTATAATAATTACTCTTAATCTCTTTAAAAAGAATTTCCTGTAAATTTAAATGTTTATTTATATTCATTAATTAAATTGCTTAANAAATTTTTAGACAAAAATTTTAAATTCTCATAAAAATTCTAATTGAAATTTCATTCGCATCAAAATATTTATTCATCTATAAAATTCCTTAATATATTTTTAAGATTATTGCACTGTGCATCAAAGAATATTGTTTTTTCGTGGCATCTTATTTTTCTAAAAATTACTTCTTTTAGGAAAGTTCACCTGCACTTTTGGAGATGGTGTTGTTGGTGATTTTCTTTATTGGCTAGAAATGCCTTAAAATAATAATCCAATCTTTTACCATAAAGCTTTGACATTATTTGATTTTTGTTTATTTATTCCCCTCTGGAAGCGAAACAATTTTCATTGGATTTTTTTCTATCTGTTTTATATTTTTGTCTTGACTATAAAAAATATTTTCAAATTGCGACAGTAGCCATTCTGGTTTAAGCCAGTAGCGCTTTTCTCTCTGGGGGATCCGGGTTCGAGTTTCGGTCTGCTCGGGAATTTGTACCAGCGTGTTGATTCGATTATATCGGGCCTCGTGTCTCACTATACGGATGCCCCTTAGTAGACAGGATTACCATAACTCTGTGGCGCGTTATAGCTTCATGGGGTCCAGGCGAATTTGAAGTACAGTGTTTCGGGGAAAATTTTCTTATAGATGATTGGTTTGAGGCCGTCTATTGGTGGGCGCTCCAGGCAATTGCCCAGTTTGCCCGTAGGATAACACGCCACTACCATAATTAAATCAAAAAAGAGAACGAACACAAAAATATATAAATTTCCAAACTTGTTTTTTGGTTTATCCATTTTTATATAGCTTTAAAAATTCACAAGAATAAAAATTTTACATTCAAGAAAGAGGACATATCCGAGGATAAAGGATGCTCTCCATGAGAGGCCATAAGCATTCCTTCCTCGAGTACAGGGTGCTCGTAACGAAAAAAATTAAAGTTAAAAAATAAATAAATAAAATTAAAATTGCACATTTTTAGCGCACGATGATATGCGGATGAAATTTTATTATTAAGATTTATTCAAAATTCTTAATTTAAACACAAGAAACTGGGTCATTCATTAGTCATTTCTGGGTGAAAACAGTAGAATAAATTCACGTAGTGTTTATAATTTTGAATTAATCACGTACTAAATATTTTAAAATTACATTAACTATAAGCAAATTTATAAAGAAATAAATTCAGAAATAATCTTTTATTTTCAAAACTTTTTTTTTTAAATGAATGAATGAATGATCGATCTTTCGTGATGAGCCATTAAAGCTTATTAATTTCAAGCCTTAGTTGTTCGTTACACCGAATTTATACTCCAATAATATTTAGTAATGTACCATACATTTTATGCCAATAATAATAATAACAACGTTTTAGTATGCGGAGTAATTTGCACGAAAGATTTTGGCTATAACAAACTTATTTATTTCTATAACGTAATTACAATTCAATGGGTAACGTTAACCGAACTTCCGCCATGTTGTATTCGAACGCGACGACAGCGATTTTTTGTATAGAATTTATCTGAATAGCATTCTAACATTATATTTCCCTATTTTTGTCAACAAGATTACAATTCTATCATACTTTTAACTACTATATGACAGTATTACAATCTGAAAACATGATAAATTCCTAATTTTGCTATGCGATTGTGCGCGTCGCGTCGCGTCACGTCGCTCAAACAGATCAATAGATTTTAAGCGTAAACTTGTATTTCATTGCGTAATTACACATTCGCCAGATTAATTTCGTCATTGAAATAATACAGAAATTCTATAAACGGTTAATTATTTCCTAATAAAAAAAAAAAACAGCCTCGAGATGATCGTGTGCCAAATACATTATACTCAGATGATGGGTGCACGACCCGATATTCTAATGACGTCAAAATTGCTATCGCCGCCATCTTGTTTGCTTGGCGATAGATTACGAAATTCACTTTTCGTGCCTGTATCGTCCTAGAAGTTGAATAAATAAATACTACAATCAAACATTCTATCTTAACGAGATGTTTATCGAGATTTTTAATAATATATTTTCGTGCTATACTGTGACTACGAACGCTTTCATATCAGCGATCCGATTTATAGTTCAATATTCGGAATAAATCATTTTTAAAACGTAAATTTCGCTTTTTAATAAGCGGGTTACTCATTCGTTTATTAATAACAACTATTATTCCAGTTAAACTTATTTATTTTTAGCCATTCAATCTTTTATTTGATATGGCGATGCGACCAACCGCGACAACCAAAAATGGCAGAAAAAAAAACAGCGTTAAAGTTTAACGCTTTCAATGAAGTTATTTAAATAGTTTCTAAATTGTTTTTTTTTTTTTTTTGTATTATTTTCGTGTGAAAATAAGAATTGTTGTAATCGGATAGCACGCATAATAGCGCGTGGTTTTCTTTAATCGACCATAAAGTGTAACGGTATTATTTAACTCATAATATTTTGCTCAAGAAATCTTATTTATATAATTATTTTGATATCATACGATTTATTATTTATATTTTTAGATTATATAACGAATAAATTGCCACGATTTTAAAAAATTCTTCTTACAAAGTTGTCAAATTAAAGCCCGCGTTGTTATAATATTTTTTTTAAATTAATAATTTTATTCTTGTTCGAATTGAAATTAATTATTTTAAAAATATTTCTTGCGGTTTTTGTATACAAATTTTCCATTATTCCTTACATGCAAAAATATAATAAAAATATTCTTCCTCCTAATTAATAAAACATTCAGCTGGCAACGTTAACAAAAAAAAAGAATTTGACAATGACGTCAAACGATGTTTTGTAGTGACGTCAGAACGTGATTTATTTTTATGACTTTTACAAACGGCCGTTTCTACTTATTCTATTTCGAAATTATTTTTACCAAAATATAAATTATATTTTTGAAATAAATCTTCAGTGCATATAATAATAATAAAACATTTTTTTTTAATTTAACAGTTCTAAAAAGCATTCTATTAACGGAATAACCACAGTATTCAATGGCGCATCCATGCGATAATATGTATAAAATTAATTAATATATCATAAAATTTACGTTGTTTAGAGTATTCATATAACAATAACAATACTCTAAACCCTAATCACATTGATCTTATTTTTAACGAATCAAAAGGCGGAATTAGCCTGCTTTTCCGGATGATTCGGGTTCGAGTCCGGTTCCACTCTGTAATTTTTAGGGATGTGTTGTGGGTAACCTATTCCTTCACTTGTCTATTTTATTTGTGTACCTGGACGATCCCGTGAAGGGCACGGGAAAAGGCCTCTTTGGTGTTCGCCAGTTGAAGAGTTAAAAAAAAAAACTGGCTTTTCTAGTGAAAACTTTGATAATTGCTTACAGGCAAATAAGAATTCTCTATAATTCTAAGAAATTAAGCTTTTTAAAGATTGAATTCGCTACCACTATTAAAAACTTAATCTTTTCTCAAGGTTAAGGCTTTATCGTAGAATTTAAGCTGTTTTACTGCAATAATATCGGTGCCTTGCGTTTGCCATATTGTGTAATGTTCTGCATTTATTAACCCATCAATAAAATTGTGTTTCGGTTTAAATATAATCTTTTGAAAAGAATTTTAAAGTGAATTGATTTTATTTATTTTCATAATTCATAAATGGAATTGCAATTCGAAAAGTCATTGTCATGTTTCAACATACAGTGTAATAATGACTTTTCTTAGAATTTATCATTATTGAAAAATAAGAATTCAATTATTATCTTGTAATATAAAGTTATTTTATGCAGATTACAATCTGTTTAGCAATATCATTTAGGTACAAGCAACGTAGATTAAGATCTCGTGTTTTAAAGAGATAAGCACAAATATCAACTTGTGAAAGGTTGGCCAGATTCCTTCGTTTTAACTCTTAAATAGGGGCCAGTTTAACGATAAACAGTCATCCCGAGAGGCACTCTATTGGTAGATTGCCTTATTCAATCAAACCAAAATCCCCAAAAATTTTTCATGGGCGGTCTGACTGAAATACGCCTAGCTTCGTCCCTCACCGCCCCATCTCTCTGTTATGGACCTGATCAAACCTATAATTAACATTTATAAAAGTCCTCTTAGAACCAACAGGGCGGAGAACGAGAAAAAATTCAGTAATAGCTACGATTTTAGATTTTGTAAGATATTAAATTCTATAAACTTATATAAAATGGCATTGCGCGACTTAAAATCGCCACTGTAAGGAAGAGAACGTTGATGCAATGGCTTCCATTATAAAGTAAGCGAGCGATATAATCATCTTTAACCGTAATTTCAAATCTTTCGGAAACTTTAAACAAAGATAAAAGTTCAGAATAAATTTATATTGATTTTATAGTGCAAAATTCATATAAAACTATGGAAAAATCGCTGGGTCTTTATCTACGTTCGTTAACACAATATGTAAAATAATTTACGTACGGTTTTGTTCTTTAGTCTTAAATTAGTTCCTGGAAAATCATCGTAACCCGAACCGTCGTATATCGAATTCTAATTTCCTTTCATAAATTTTGAATTATACGATACCGCGTAGAAATGGCCAATAAAATGACGTGATATAATAATATACATTGCGCCATTAGGAGTATTCTTCTTTCGAGCAAACTTTTTGTCCCGTGTCCCTTCTGTGCACAATGACGTAAAATTCGGTGGAATCTTTAGTTTGTTTTTAACAATTGTATTATACTACTGAATTTAATAGAATTTAAATGACTATGAATGTAGCTATTAGTGATAGTATCCATAGGTGAGATATCATCTCCAACTTAATAAAATATTTTATACACAAAGACCTTAATAAATAAGATAAATATTCGAGTGCCAATTCTAGAAAAAAAGAAAATGGTTATCGTTGTCAATTTTAATCAGGAGAAAAAAATAAGATACTATAAAAAAATAGAATAGTAATCTATAATGTTACAATAGGTACTGTACGTGCAGGTGACAAGCTGCTAAATAAGTGAACTCGTTTCAATCGAAACGGTGTGTCATTGGCTTGTGTACTTATCTAGACGCACCCTAAATGATTAGGGTAATCGAAATCCCGAGAATATAGCGGGTCTTTTTATTTTTGTTAGTAAAAATAACATTAATTTACACGGGACAGCATGTGTTCTCCGGGCCAGGGGGAAAATTTCCGGTTCCTCCCCTCTCAGCGGCTGTATATATTATTATAAAAATTCTACAGGCAACGATCATCGCATCGTATTTTTCTGAATAATCAGATTCTAGAACAGTGTTTTCTCCTGATTATTCATTTATTTGAAATATGCTAAGATTACAAAATTTGATGAAATTGAATCTCTACAATAAATTTGTGCTGCAAGTGCCCCACTCTTGAATTATAAATTCACAGTAATCTTTACAGATGGGCGCTAGTTAACTATTCTAAATATAGCTTAAACACGTAGTTAACTAGTTGTTTCAGCTACCCTAACCAGTTTTCCTTCTATTTCACTGCATTGCCTTGGAGTAATTTATTAAGCAGAACGAACATGTCTCGAATTTATGAAAAGATCCATTCGATTTTTATCAGTCAACAAGTTTTAACTCGTTTTTGAGGCAATTGTAGTTTGAAAATTTTACATTGTCACTCGATAAATCAAATTCAAACTAGCCAATTAAGTTTCGACACGTACACGTGAAAAAAATAAAAAATACGTGCACTGTACTAACAGACTAACAAGTTTGTTTTGCACGGTGCGTTCGTAAAGTCACTCCGAAGTGGGCTGGGAAACGGAAGCAACTTCCAGGAACGGAGTAATGACGTCACAGGCAGACCGCGTGTCTAAGCAATTAGCGTTATGACGTCACCATTCGTTCAACCCATCACACTGTATGTAATGTAATGTTACTTTAAGCGCGTTACATGACTACCGGCGTATAAGGAATAATTTTTACAACACACTACGACTATGTTGCCAACTTTCTTCTACAAAAGAGAACAGCACGGACACCGTTAATGTCCTCTATTGTACATACTGTAAATTGTTTTAAAAAAATCTCTTCTATGTTAGATTATATTCTTATAAAGTATATAGAAATTAGGTAAAAGTTTGAAGTGTTCTTTAACTGATTTCTAATATATGACCTGGAACATATCCTAAAATTTCTAATGTTAAATCTATAGTATACTTTAATGTATAGCTTTGGCCTTGAAGTGTTTACAGATGATAACTGACTCTATTATCTATTTTATTAAAACATTAAGAATGTTATATTGTAATAAAATGGAATATTTCAAGTATATTTAGGAGGAATTTCTTAATGAAATTCTCATTGTCACTTGTTGATTATATATAAACTAAGTTAAATTAAGATTATAAGATATTTTTTTTTGTGTGGTTGAAATTTATAGATGCCGCATCCTCTATTGAATACAGAAAGATCTTTAATATGAAATCACAATAAGAAAAAAAAAAGATTCTTTTTAATAAGCACATAAAACATTTTACAATATACATAATACTGTACACAGAATATGAATCACCTAATTCAGATATTTTCTTTTTTATTTTTTTAAAAAAAATTTACAAAAGTTCCACTGATTATGACAATTTTTTTTTTTTCCTCTTTAAAACAGATTTGGTTGGCATAGATGGGAAAAATAATTCTTCCAAGATTTGACTGGAATTAAAATAATTTTTTTTTAAAGAATAATGAGATTGAATAATAGAAATTTTACTGTTATTTTTCATTATAAATCTTAATAATAACCATATATACATCACAACATCTATTGCTTTTAAACACCAATTTTATATATATATATAATTTTTTCTCATTGAGTTATGGCACGTATAGTAAAATGGAATTTTATTAAAATCTACCTTTTTTTAAAAATACTTCTTTTTTGATATTTTCATTTCTGCAGAAACTATGCCATATTTTCTTTTATAAACACAACTTATAAATGCCTTAACTTACTTTGCATATTGTATTTAAATAGAAGTTTAACATACATTTATTTAATTTCTTTTTTCTGGATTAAATCTATACCTTGTTAATTTTTATTTTTGTTATCAAACAGATCTTGTTTAAAATTACGTACATGAAGAGTTTTTACAAAATATCACATGGGAATATGTATTGGATGTGGCAGCGACCGCATCCGCGGGGGAATCTTTGTTTCGAATTTCCCGCTCCGGAAAAGGTAACGAAACTCGTGGTGAAATACTGCTTATTCATTTACATAGTTAAGGCAAACTTGTTCTTACACCTGGCTCTTTCAGAATAATAAAATAATTGAAATTCCGTTACTTCCTATAAAATTAAAACCCCGACACAATAGTGTTTAAATGTGGGAAGTTGCCGTCAGCCTGGCAACCTAAACCTTCATTTTATCCACAAAATGACATGAATATGTTTAATTGTAAAATATACATCAATAAAATTTTAATACAAATTCCCAATAACTTTTATTTATCGGATCATCTTGAAGTCTGAAGACGTTAAGAGGATCCAATTTTCTTTCTATGACCTTTTATTTAACTTATAGTACTTTGTACCACATAATATGAAAAAATAGTTCATGTTTAATATGCATGATTTTTTTGAAAATTACATACAATTTTTATTGTTGTTGAGCTTTAAAATTTCTTAAATTTATGTATTCTTCATCTATAAAATGTTTCAAACACCACAAACTTAATTTCTGCTGCAGATGTTATGTTCAATTTTTATGGAAAGATTAAATGAATATATTGTATGTGGTACACATTTTCATTTTAATTTAAAACTGAATTATGTGCTAATTACTAAATAACAAGGTATCTGTACAAATAATCTTAAATTTGGATACTTAAAAATATTTACAAATTAATAGAAGTAAAAGATTTAAGAGGAAGATGTATAAATTGTAATTAAATAAAAACATCACAGGAATATGGAACGATTTCTTTTTTTTTTTTTTTTTCGGACCGTAATTTGGTTTGTGTATTTTTTCTTTTTTTTTGACTACTTGTTAACGAGAATGATTAATTCTTACTTTTAAAATACTTTATGACATTGTATTACATTTGTTGGTTCAAAAATAATGTCGTGCCCGAAGGCTGCTGCACAGGCTGATCGTGATACTTTTGGGATTTTATCCAAGATGCGTCGTCTTGGACAGGAAAGAGCTCTGTGTCTGTGTCTTCATTCCAGTGAAGGGAAGAGATGGGCGAATTGCTAGAGACCGCAGTCGAGGAACATGCTGGATTGATCAGTATGTTATCTACTATAGCTACAGAATGATTGATAGAAAAAGGAGAATTGTTTGCGGCATTTCTGCCCTGAGCTGACGGAGACGAAGACGACGACGAAGTCGAATGATAAATTGGCACTCTGATGAGATCTCTCTCCCCTATTGCTCTGGACTGGCTTCGTGGTTCCAGAATATCTAAGTTATAGACACTCTCTCTGCTACCAGAAAACTTTAAAGAAACAAACAAAAATATAATTATTATAAATTTAGGATATTAAATTATACATTAAATTTTGTTATCTTCATTCTAATCTTTCTTAAATATCTGTTTAATTAGATCATTAAAATGCAATAAAGCAAAGTTAAAGACCACTTATCTCTATTAATACATTAAAGGTTAACGAACTGTTAATGTACTATACAATCTTCTAAACTATATTTAAAACAAACAGTTACAGTTAACTAAAATGAGCCTAATAAAACCGAAGTTCGTTTGGCTTTGTGAACGCTTAAAAATCTTAATAAAGTTTACTTTTACATAGTGTTCATTGTATACTTTGTAAAGTTATATTTTTTTGTTTAATACAAAAATACTGATCTGAAGTTTAAAGAAAATTAATTTATATTTCTATAGAAATAATGCATAAAAATTTACTTACCAGTAAGCCAAAATATTTTAAAATGTCCATTTTACACATCGGACAAGAACGTTGCTCCAGGAGCCATGGATCAATACACAATTTATGAAAAGTATGGCTGAAAAATAAGAGACACATACGTAAATTAAATTTTTCATTACTATATTACAATCAAAATATAACGACAATATTAAAATTATTTATTTTATTTGGAACCTCTGCCAGATTGATGACAACATTTTATTTAAACACAAGGAAATTTGCTCGGCTACCTTGATCCAGGCCGTACGAAAGACACTTCACCATTACAACAAATGTGACCCTTTTCTTAATTGCAAAATGACATCAAGGCCACAGGAAAAGTTATTGACTTATCAACAAACACTAGAAAGTGAGGAAATTTAAAACCAGATAATGTTTATATGTATGTAAATTAATAAGCTTCTTTATCATTCTTCTTTTTCAACAAATAATAAATCACAATTTTGTTGCAAAATGTAAGGAGATTCAGAATTTGTTTCTATTTATACTATTATAAAATAATTTTTGTTTCAAGGATAGAAATTCTGATAATGTTGAATCGCAAGCTTCTTCCTACAGTTTGATACATGCTTTTAAATAATAATAATGACCATGGCTGGATTAACCATTAGGCAAAATAAGCATCAAGGAAAGGGAACACCACAAATTTTTCATTGCCTTATTTACCATGGACCATATGATGCAAAATTGCAAATGGTACAGCTGAGCAGTACATGAAAAAATTAAAGTATTTGATGTCATATAAGACTCACTTTTTTATTTTTAAATGTATCAAAAATGTATTTTATGTTTTATTATTGTTTATATTTTGAATTACATACACACTTTATGAGCACATCAAAATCTTCTAAGTGTTTAGAGCCTATAAAAGTCTTAATCTGGCCCTGATGGTTACAATTTTATAAATGACAAAATTTATAAGTTAAATAATTTTAATTTAATCTTTACTCAAACTAATACTGATCAAGAAATATGCAAATAATTTAGTTAGAATTAAAATATCTCAACTGTTTATTGTGGATTAAATATAGATTCGATTGTTATAAATATTACTGTAGATAATGTTTTGATATTTAATGCAATAATATAGTTTTAAAAAATTCTATTTATAAACACAACAAAAGTAAACCCACACTTGATATGTTAATAAAGATTTACACATGTTGAATATTTAAAATAGTTTAATCAGAACAATTTTAACTTAAAAACTTATTGACATAATTCATATATATATATAATGCTTACTATTAGAGGGAACTAATTATTAGAATAACCATGCTGTCTATTAGAAGAAGGTAAAGCATATTGTAAACTGAAAAACTGTATATTCTATTCAGCATTATCACTGCTACTGAATTTTCAGTATATCTATCAAATTGTATTTGGAACAAGACTAGAGTAAACCTAATCCCCACACTTGTAAATGATGATAATGATAGAAGTTAACAGATTTATTTCATTAAACATTGCCCTTAAATAATAGTCAAACCTAATTCCCAATAATTAGAAGTAATAGCTGCATCAAATACTAGTTGCAGGAATTACGAACATATATGCACTTGCTAGAATGTTTATTTAAAGAGAAACAAGATTATAGTGTACAGTACCATGCCAAATTATAAGACCCAGTGACTAAAATCATACTTTTTGTACTATTTTCTTCTCTTTTTCTCATAATATTGTTTATGAAATGAGTATTTTTTTCATATTATTCTTATTCTATATTTTATCTGAAACAATTTTAATAAGTTTTTTATGTAAGTTTTTCATTTTTTTCAACAATTGCATTTTTATTGAATTATTACATCAAAAACTAACAAATACTAACATGCAAATCTTCAATTTTTTGCATGGGTGTAATAATTAATTGGTGAAGTATAGTAAATTTTTAGAATATGTGTTATGCTAAATGTACTTTTAATGCTGTAAAATAGTTGCAGAAAAACTTGGGCTATTTTAATAATAATTGCAACTATCATTCAAACAAATCTAGTATAAACAGTAGAGCTACATGGTGAAAACAATTATAGACAGCACAGTGTTTATTAAAATAAATATAGTATGTTTACAGTCTGTTTCATTTACAAATAATATAATTTCTGGCAAAAATACTAATTACATACATTAATTTTATTCACATCTTTTTCTAGAAGATAAAATAATTTATCTTAAGCTTAGTTTTGTCGCTAATTTGTAACTAAAACAAAAATTAGAAAGACTTACGTGCAAGGAAGAGTTCTGACGACTTCTCCCACTTTAAATGATTCTATACAGACAGCGCAGCAGTTTTCAAATTCTCCAGAATCCTAATGTTAATTTTTATTTCATTTAATAATTGTTTTTATTCTAATTATGCTTATCATTTTACTTTTTCTGATTTTTAATTTGATAGCAGCTTAAAATGTATTTTATTAGAAGTGAGGGGAAAAAAAGTGATAACCTTAAGAATATTTTTAGAAAGTTATTTCTAGCAAAAATCTTAAGATTAGTAGAAAAACACATTGAGTAATACACTGATATCACATTTAACAAATAAATTTACCTTATCATCTTGTCTTAATGTTTTTGTTGGAATTTTATCCAATGCTCTTCTAGCTGCATTGCATAATCTTCTCTAAAAAATTTATAAAAACCCACATTAGAGAGAAATTAAATTTTTCTTATTTAAAATAATTCTAAATACAAATAAATACTTTCTGATTAAATGCGAAAATTTTTTTTTTAATTAAAATTATTTCACCGATGCAGAATTTTATTAGAATTTAAGAAAAATTTAATATGTAAATAAAGAGGTTCCATTTAATTTTAATGAAATGAGAGTTATTTTAATCATTTAGAAAGTAATTTTATTAAATTTTTTACTTTTATCTCTCCGACTTCAAAATAACAAGACGTTTGTTTTTATTCGCGATGTCGGCGTAACGCATGTTTCAGTTTTTAATTTGTTTCACATGATTTGACTGACCTACTCCTATTTAACACATTGCATTTAGATATATTGTTAAGATTTTATATAAATCTATTGTTTTTGCTCTATTGATTTTTTTGATTGTTTGAAATTACATTTTTAAATAAATAAGTAAATGTATTTTTTAATTATTATTATTATTACATTGTTATATTGTATGTAGTGAATTATATCTACATTTTTTAATGAATTGTTTTCGTAATATTTTAAAATTTACTTACAGCTAATAAATCTTTGGTATGGATATATCGAAATCGCTGAATGTAGTAAAATATCAGCCATGCGAGTGAAATGAGCATTAAAATGATAAAAGAGACTGAAACGAAGAGAACAGATGTTCGGTTGATGTTGGCGTATCGAAAGGTGTTATGAGTTCCGACTGATATGTACATCATCACTCGAGTCCCATTGTCTACTAAGTTAGCTATTTTCTCTCCTTTTTCTTTAGTTGTGAATATAGACACCAAATTAAATACTAGAATAAAAAATAATAAATCAAAATAATTATTTATTTATATAATCAATATGTTTGTTAATAAATTAAACTTTAGTAAATATTGGGATCTAGAATTTCCATAAAAAAGCATACAAGTTTAAAATTCAGTAGTACAATATTAAGACAAAATATAAAGAATAGCAAATCATTTAAAAAATAATAGTAAAATTAAACTAAAATGGCAACTATTGGAGTAAACAAGGTAAAGTGACGACAAATGGCAAGGTCAAGAAATAAATTACATACCAAACCTTGAATATTTATAACCAAAAAGTGAAATCCTAACCAAAGTGTAATCTGAAGATATCTGATTTTTAATTATTTGGTAATAAATAAGTTATATTACATTCAATATTAATTATAAGAAAAAATCTAAATTATCTTAAATCTTGAAAGGTGAACAATTTTCAACTCTAAAATATAAAAAAGTATTCAAAAGCAAATAAAAAAATATTTTAACTAATTGAAGAGATTGTATTTTAGAAATTTCAAAGACATTTGTGTACCTCATCCTCAGATATTCAAATAAAATTATGAAAATCGTTTGATTTTGTTTGAATTTTGTGATTTCATTAATTAAAATTAAACATTTTCAATCTAAATAAAGTATTTGCTTTTATTTGGTTTTTCACATTTCCAAATAATCATAATCTGTAGATATTAAACTTATTTTTCATTTTGGTTTAATTGTTGTCATATATAAGAGTTAAATTCTATCAATTTATGTGGATTTTCAATTAAAGCAACATCTAGTCACAGCTTATAATAAGCACAGCAGAATTGCATCACCCCACACTAAAACCATAAAATAATATCCTAATGTTTAATATGTAGTAATTAAAGAAATTATTCTACATGATTAAGATTAATTTTTTTTAATCAAAACAAGAATCTAAATGGTGTATGATGTAAAAACGACTCTGCTAGACTGGTTGTGTGCCATAAATCTTGTAACAGTACTGTTAAAAAGTGCAGTGCCATCTCCCACTCTGAGAACAGTCTTGCTGCAGCTTCTCATGATACAATGAAATGCTTGAGATGACAATACACTGTTTAGCAGTACTGCTGAGAACAGTATAGCCACATGGCAAGAATTGGTTACTGGGTCAGAGCAGAGGTGCAGAGTACACTGTGACCTGTAAATGTTAATATGAAAAAAAAAACAATTTTTAAATCTTGAATTAATTTATTTTATCCTTATTACACAATGAAGCGCACTCGATAGACACCAGGCTTTACTTTACATCAGTCTTTATTGTGCGAAAAACGTATCGGCAAGATGTAACGTAAAGCCTGGTGTCTATTGAGTGCGCTTAATTGTGTAATAAGAATAAATATAGATAAAAAGACACAATTATCTTCCAATTTAAAACCATATTTTAATTTAATCAAAAAATATATTATTTGAAGACAATGTATATACTTTGTTACATAAATTAGTAGTTGTAATACAGTACTCCCCATATTATACAGCCATGAGTTACCACTGGCAACATCATAAATCATCTTTCCACTTTCAAACATTAACAGTTATTTAAACAGTTGTAATTAATATTTAATAGTTAATTATGTAAATGCATTTATAACATACGATATCTTATAAATTTGAATACAATTTTCTGAATGAGGGCACAATTAGTTTATTATATTTCAAAATTCATATTACAAGTAATACTACTACTGTTTATTACTACACAAATGTAAGTTCTAGTTTTACAAATTAGGTCAGTGTAACCAACTTGTCATAAGAAACTTAAATATGAAGCAAGTTATAGAAAAAAAAATAAAACCAAATCATTAGTATTGAAAAAATATTTCTTATTTCAGGAATTCTGAATATCTTGATCCTATCGTGAAACATCAAGTAATGGTGATCAGATTCTTAAAAGTACCATGAAAATTTCAAGTTGTCATCTCAAATCATTTAGGTATAGATTGCTGGTTTCCAAACTTTACCTGCTGCTGCTTCCCTAAATTCATTCCCAGTGCTCTCTACCCTATCCTAAACAATTTTCTTTTGGAGTATAAGTTTTTAGAACTCGCCATTAAGGAAAGTACAGTAATCATACTCAAAGTAATAACAATTAATTAGATATTAACTATATCTAAATAAAACTGATAAATTTAATGATTCCAGTAATTCCTGCTTGTAAAAGCTCAATAATTTAGCAAGATTTTTAACAAATTTAATAATTCATTAATAGTAAAGCAGATATTAATGTGAGGGATAGACTTGTTACATTTCTCAATGCCTAGTCTAAACCAATTTTTAGTCATTAGATAAACCAAATGTCTAAAAACCCGACGTACCGTACAGTACATACATAATATGCCAACAACTACCGGATTATATTGGGCTATTATATCGCGATTATTTTAAATTAATTACTAAATAATTTGTCACTAGAGGGAGGCATATTATTAAGTCATTAGATTATTGGACATAGTGAGATAAAACTTGTTAATGTATAGAGTATTTTTTTGCATGAAGAAATGTTAGATGATTGCACTAAAAATATGACATAGAAATCACAAGAAGGAACTTCTCAGTATCTAGATTAATGTTAAAATTCACTAGTCAATCAATGTTCCATCAATGGAAGAGCAATACAATCTTGATTAGCTAATTGTATTGTCAATAATTGATAAATAAGTAAAAAAACAAATTGGGAGTGGCCACCTCCAGTGCCCTTCTACCACCCACTTACTTCGACATTATATAATCCCACCATCTACCAGTAAGCAGTATCATCCATTTTGAAAATACTGATATAGATGATAAACGAATATAGTATCCTTATGTATCAAATATAAATAAAGAAAATTTATATATTGAGAATACACAACTTTAGGTTAAAAAGAAAATATAAAAAAACTTATCACTAAAAAATTGATTTTAATATAATATTCCAGCACCAAGAACCTTGATTCTTGCTTATAGAATTTCATTAAAAGCTATCAATGTCACATTAACAGATGTTGAAATTGTTAATATAGTTAAAATTTTTTTTTAAATGTCTATGAATAATTTATCACTAATCAAAAATTAATGAATCAGTTAAAAAGCTGCTGTTATCTGAAGTTTTTTTTTTTAAATAGTTGTTTAATTGTTTAAATACACAATAACTAACAAAACTGTGTTTAAAAATAATTCACGAGTGCAACATTTATTGCATTTGACTCCTGTTACATATAATGAAAATGATCTTAAGCATGCCTAAAATGTAACAAAGAAACTTAAAATATGAATTATCATTTGCATGGAAAAAAATGTGCGCGCACATACAGACGCACAAGCGAGTCTCTTGTCAATGTTTAACATTCTTTTTAACTTAATTATGTAGAAATTCGATCATACAGTAAATCTATATTAATAACTGCATAAAAATTAAACAAGTTTAAAAAAAACCATCTGAAGAAATCCTATAATTTTGATTCACTCCCACTCTACAGAAAACGGTGTCAAAAATATAAAATAGGAGTGGTATAACAAATTCTGTATCAATAAAATATTCAAAATTATTTACGTATTTACAGAATATGATAAAATTTTATTATGTAAATATATTTTATAAACAAGCAAAGTATATTTAGGATTCAATAGCTTATAAATTTTTTTTATTAATATATTAATAATGCATATTTATTTATTTATTATATTACCAATAGGAAATTTTCAAGGACATGATTTCCATTCTCCAAACCAACATAATAACCCAAACACGAACAATAATAAATAAAAATTTAAAAACAGGATTTCAGAATTATAAAGTATAACTCATACAAAACTTTTTACTGTATATTGCAAATGATCAAGGCAAAGAATATGTTCTATATTTATCAAACTGACATAAATAATAAAAAAAACATGAGATATGTTAATACATATATAAATATATTAACATTTTAAATATTGCTGAAATATACTTACATGATTAATTTGATATTTTTTAAATAATATTAAAATATTGATATCTTATATATTTTGAGTAGTTTTGTATCGTACTTTTATGAATGAGTGAAAGTAAGAGAAAAACCACTCCCTTATACAAGTTTATTAGTATCCAATTGCAAAATTTAATACTAATTTAAAATTAAATAAATCAACTTGAAAGAATTAAAAAGGCTACTCCCTGCATTTATAGAACAATGAAATAATGCAATTCAATCATATTTCCACAATTCTTGTCAAACAGCACAATGCTAGGTGGGGATTACGTTACTATCATCTTGAATATGGCACAAATAAGTCAGCGTCACCTTATACTTCAAGTTCGAAGAATCAAGATAGTTGTCAAATTTGGTTCTCTCTCAGCTTGTTTTAATATTAAAATAATGTACTGCAGTCTGAAAATTATATTACTATTTATATATATGCCATGGATTTTTCCCTCCGGGACTATCTCAAGGATAGGTCTTATTGGAACTCTATTGCCAACCTCGAACAAATCGAATTTGTTATCAAATCCAAGATTCAAGCCATTCCTGATGAAGTTCTGGTCACTGGTTTCAAGCATCAATTACGTCCTGTATCACCCATGAAGGAGAGCACTCTGAAAACCTCATCTACTAATTATATTTGGTCTCAGTAGTATTCTCACCAAGTTTCATGTTGATGCAACAAATCCCCAATTTTTTATCCTCAAAGTTGTTAGTGACTAATTTTACACCATGTATATATAGCTACAAAGGTTATCTTATGCAAAGGTTTATCACACCAAATGACCAATCTAACACAACTTTATATTTCTTTATTCCTTTACTGTATACAATTTAAAAAATTTTTTAAATGTGTTAGATTGGTCACTTGGGGCAATAAACCCTTGTGTAAGATATCCTTTGTTGTTATATAAATCAAATACTGCAATATAATATAATAGAAGGATTAGAAGTATGAAATAATCTAATAATCTTAATGTTTGTCATCATTTTTTGCCCAGGCAATGCTGGACTTATCTGCTAGTTAATTAATAAATTCTTATTTAATAAATAAAAGTTTAATTGAAGAAACTCCTGTCAAATACACAATACAAAAATCTCAACAATAATTCAGTAAAAAACTGCAACTCATTATCACACAGCAATAAATTTATAAACTAATTCAATTTAAATTTATTGTTATATAATACAATTATTAAAGAAGAAATTACTTTTAATTAACAAAATTAAGTAAATACAAACAATAGTTCTATTGTATTCACTTTATTTAAAATACACAAATGAAATAATAAGTAGTAATTACAGTTAACAATTAATATACTAAACTTAATTAAAAGAATAAAATTTGCAATGAAAGTATTTAAAAAAAAAAAATTGAAATTTTACATATGACTGGATTAATTCCAAAATGTTTTAGATCCCCATTACTTGAATTTTCAGAAGAAAAATATTTTTAAGAAGGTTAATTTTAAGTAAATTGAAATAGCTTTCCTACACAAAATGCTTCCACTGGAACATAGGGCATATAACAATAGTTTTCAACAAGGATGCCATAAAATATAGTGTTAAGCAGCATCTTTATATATTTATTAATTAAAGCATGTAAGGCACAATAACTCTACATTGATAAAGAAGTAGGAGTGCCACAAGAAAAAAATTACCAAGTGGGAGTGCCATTATTAGAAAAAGGTTGAAAAACACTAGCCTATAGTATTGAAAGATGCAATGCAATTCAGAGCAACATAGTATTTAAAATACCATAATAATTTAACATTAGATTTACCACAAATTGGAAATAAATCCCTCATACAGTTTAGAAATAACATTTCGTTAAAATAAAAGTTTAATAATGTAACAAAATTATTAAAAATATTAAGGATAATTCTGATCATCAAAATAATTATAATAATTATATTTAAATACCCAATATTCACATTAATTATAGATATTAAAATCTTTTTAATTTCCATAAAAACTTATTCAAATTATTGTCTGTAAATACTAGAGTCATTTATTAAAGTTTGTCACTATTATTGTAATTATATCATCTAAATTATTATGTAATTAATATAATAGTATTGTATAACATTAATGAATAACAGGCTGATTTTCCTGCTAAGAATAAACAGAACATGCTTAGAAGTTGGCATCACTAAGGCATTTGCACTGAAGAAAAACATTTTCAAGTGTTTTATTATCAATAAATGTTATTTCTTTTCACATTAAACAGCAAAAACTCAAGCAATGTCAGTAATGTGACCATAGTACTTCTACTATGAGTCAGAATGCTTAAAGATTACCTTGATAAAGCTTTCAATAGAACATTTTTTAATAACTAATATTAAATTTTTAAAAAAAATGTTGCAATAATTTTCTATAATATTATTTTATCCCTAATTATTACTTTATAGTGTATATTTATTATTTCTATTTTAATAACCTTGATAATAATGATCCATAACTGTTGCTTTCTGTTGATTATTATATTTTTATTAATACTATAATTATATATAAAATATAATGCTTTATTATATTTGTACCAGCTGCTGTTCAAGACAACTTACAAATATTTTTATTTCAAACTGAAATAACTGAGCTTTGAATCATAAAAACAAAAAAATTTATTAGGATATTGTGTATCACATATTCTAAATTTATACTTGATGAAATGCATTAAAGTAGACTGATTTTGAAGTATGAGGGAGAAATTTATGTTTTTAAAATGACTTAAACACGCAAAAATTTCTACATATTTTGATGGTCATTATTCTTGGACAGAGTTCCTCAATCCAAAAATAACATATTTTATTAATAGCAATACTAGGTGTGAGAGTATATTTAACAGTTGAATATTTATAACTAAACTTCAGACAGAAAAATTACTTGAAATAAGTTAATAACAATAATATATTTAGTTTTAGTATTAAATAATTATTTTGTATCATATTAAATTTACTAAAGCTTTTATTTTTGAATAAATTTTTAAATATACTGATGTAGATATTCAAATCTAATAATTAAACTTTGAATTTTATTAAAATAACTGATTTAAAATGTATAATAATATATAAAGATTAACAGACCAGATATTTTCTTGAAAATTCCTATAATACCAAGATGTAATTTACAACATTAAAAATTATATGAAACAAAAGCATTTTGTTTTACTGATTTCAATTAAATTTAAAACATCTTAAAAAACTAAAAGTTTAAACAATTCGGACTGATACAGATCTAGTGACATGATGGGTTACTGGAATGCATATCTAAACAAGTTAGCAAGCATAAAAAAGGTCCATCCACCCTTCTGTTTTTGCTAACTTGTTTATATATAGACTCTAAATGGTTCAAAATTATTCTTTATATTGCATGTTACTGTATTTTTTTCTTCATTCATTTCTTCATGTCTTTTCAATCAATCTTACTATAGTATATAAATATAAACAAACAAATATATTATTGTACAAAAGATTGGTTGGTTGGTTTGTTGGTATTTTATGGCGCAAGGGCCACATAGGCCAAGTTGCGCCATTATTGTACAAAAGAATCTATTCTTTATTCTGTGTACATGTTCCTTACACTATGCATAATTCAAATTTGTTACAAAATCAAGTAATTTTATCTAGCTTTTTTTGTTTTGATAGGCCACACCCAAGGTTACCTCATGATATAAACACTCATATAACTGCAAAACTTCAATCTCCACCCAAAATCTAGAGCCAACCAGAAAACTAACGGCAATATTCGTCACGCATTAAGTGAATAATTAAAAATCAAGGTCTATCACTTTTTATTACAACTTTATTTATATTAATAAAACAAATTGCCATCATCAATAAAAATTAAATAAAATTTATCATATTTTTATGACATGCATCATCATCCTAAGTAAATTATCTAAAACTTATAATTTATCATCACATTTATGATTACAGTAGTTTAAAATTTAAAACATTTCAATAAAGCTTAATTTATTTGTATATATATAAAGTTAAATACTGGGTGATTATAATTAAAATACCCTCATTCAACACTCTAGAGATAGATTTAATAGTCTAAATGCAACCACATCTTGTATGATTAGGGTTTCCAGATACTTGGGGATAAAATCTGGGACAAAATGAGTTGTTCTTAAAAGATACTGGGATGCTTCAATTCTAGGTCATGCAATAGATATGTATTTTACTCTGCCAGCAATAGAAACACATTTAAAAATGTGGAAAAAGGAAAAGATATTTAATTGTAGGAACAGTTTTTAGAATATAGTCATCTTGTTGCTAGATGGCAGTCAGAAAAATTTCAGGGCAATCCTGAAAAACCGGGATATCTGACAATCCTATGCATGCTGACATTTCTGAACATTCTCATAAAAAAATTAAATACTAAAACACATCACTATGGCATTTTGGCATTGCAAACAACAAACATTTTATTAGTAAAAGATACTCATGTTGTACACAGACTTTAGCAATGCAGGGAATACTGCTCAATATGATCCTCGTTCTGAAGATGTAAAACCAAAGTGATAATTAATTATGGTTGGCCATTGTTCATCTGTGATGTTTTTCCATGTGAAGTATGATACTGTCTTAAAACTGCCAAATGCAACAGATCTAAAAAACTACACTTTTCAAATGTTCCCTAAACCTAAAATCATATAGGTTAAGATCCAGAGAATGAAGTTGCCAGGCATCAAGAAACACTTGACTAATCATTATATTAGCAATGAATTATTATCACAGAAACTGATGTACTGTACACAGCATCCAATGTGTAGAGGCATCACATCCTGCAAGAAACTGATTGATTGAAAGAATTGTGAAGTATGACAAAACCTGAGCATCTCTCAGTATCTCTAGAACAATAGAGAGCACATCACAGGCCCACTGAGTCTAGCTTCTTTGAAAAAGAATGCTCCAAGGATAAATGTGGCTAAGAATCCATGCCAGACTAACTTTAAATGAGTGCAATGAAATCTGATAGAAGAAACAAGGATTTTCCATGAATATCCATGTGTGTGAAGCAGTGAGCACTGCAGCAATCACAAATACATTGAGCTTTATGTTGCCATGACATATACTCATTCAACTGACATCTGCAATTGTCACAACATGCATGGGATGATGGATAGCAATTTGACTGGTACAACATGATGTTTACACCAGTCAAATTTACATGTTTGCAAAAGAACTCATTAGCTGAAGCTGACTCTATAAAATTTAACATGTTTCCAATAAATCTACTCATGCTTGCTTTCCTTAAATAGCAACTTTATGAAAACATAAGTAATGAACATGAAGCCAATGTTTGTTTATTGTAGTTTTTTAATATTTCAAATTTTGTTACTGTCAACAGTTATTTTTTAATGATATCTGTTAATAGACCGCATCAACAAATAAAAATTTTTCATAATTGACTGAGTGCAATTAAAATTTGAATTTTTTAATGTATCATAACTAAAAATGTTGAAATTTACATTTAAATAATTACTTTTCTTCATTTAAGATACAGAAATAATGACGACTTTATTTTTTTTCATAAAATGTAAAGTAACAAAAAAATAAATAAATGAAACTTTGTATTCTTATTAAATGGATACATATGAACAACATTTGTCTCTTACTTCTTATAAAAATTATTGAATATTTATAGAAGTTTTGTATGAAATTTCTTTATAAATAAGAATTACTAAGAAATGAGAATAAGTCTTTTCTATATCAGAATTTTGACAATGTACTGTACAGTCAAAGCATGAATTACAAAATAAGTAAGAATTAACTAATATTAAACCTATAAAATCTCTCAGATTTAATGTTAGTTAATCCTTACTCATCTCATATTGTGCATTTTGATTATACATAATACTCAAAATAGTCTAATTATATTATACAGAAAATTATGAGATTATAAAAACAATAAAAAATTGTTTTGTTGCATGATATATGACAACCTAAATATATACAAACTCCTGTATCTCAAAAAACATTTTCAAATTATAATTGAAAGCCTTACTTCAGATATGCTAAGTAACTTTCAAAGAAACCTGCTTTTCCATTTAAAAACATGTTTTCAAAACGTAAAAAACATTTCAAATCACCAACTATTCTGTACATAAAAAGTAAGTAAATTGGTAAAACTCATAGCCACTTGTAACATTAATTTCAATTATACCCAATGAAAAATTAAGAATGCTTTTAAAACAAGTTGTATAAAAGAAATAATTGGTTAAAAATACACTCAAAATCAATATGTTTTATTAATTCATAATTAAATAATTTATATTCAATAGTTCTTTGTTATTATATTATTTCTTTTGATTAAACTATATCATCATTTAAGTATATATTTTTTTCAATTATAATCATATAGAACTTGTTATTGTCCTTAACCATACACTTCTCATTTCAAAAATATTATTAAAAAACATTAATAGTTACATAAAATATAACAAAGTAACTTTATATAGTATTATTAATATTAAACTGTTTTTATTAAAATAATTACAAATCATCTTTGTTTATAACGAACAACAACAAAATTTTTATTCTAATGAGCAGTAATCTGCATTCTGCTATAATCTCTATTCGCAAAGAAAAAAATTTTAAATGAAATTTGTACGAAACATTATATTCAATTAAAGGTTATAGAAATTTTAAAGTTGCAACAGTTAAACAAGAATTTAATTAATTAGAAAAATTAGATGATTCACGGCTGCAAAAATAAGTTTTTACTTTCGTAAAATAATTATACTTTTTGTGGGGTTAACAGTTAAAACATTAAACTGAAGCAGCACAAACAACACAAGAAAAGTTATTTATTAGCCAGAAATCTTTTCAGTTAAATATACTTCTATCGCGGAGAAAATTACAACTTAATTGTTGTTTTATATCTATTCTAAGTTATTAAAATGATAAACATATTATATTGTCATTAAATTAAACTGTTCAGAGTTAATGTTCAAACTCATTAAATCCAAATATTTATTTGAACATTAATGTCATAACTAAGAGCGTCTATACTGAAGTCCTTAAGTAAATTTTCTGAAAGCAAGCAATATGCAATAATATTTATTATTTTCAAAATTTAATAATAATAAAATATTTTTAAACATTTTCTGCATATAAATATTACATTTAAAATTTAGCTTTCATATACAATAATAAATGAGTTTAAATGAAGCAGATATATAAACTGTTCTACCAGAATAAATAACAAATAAAATTTATGCTAATCCAAGTTGTTGTTGTTATTTATTTTACCATTGAAATAATAATTTATACATAAACAATTTGAAATGTTATAGCTTGAATAGTTTCTTTTTTATTTGTAGTTGGTTAAATTTTAATTATAAAACATACTATTGTAAGAGTTAAAAAACTAACCGTGCTGAAATTTACAAATGATTTATTTATTTTGTTCCATTTGTTGCTTACTTCACATTGCATTGAAACAAGTTTTACTAGTTCAAGACACATACAAGGAGGCATGTATTTCAGTATAAAATAAGCAAGCAAAATCAATCTACTATACATTAGTAATCCTTAGGACCTAGCTGTTAAAATAAAACATATTGATTTAGAATGTTCCTATAAAATTCTGATGTATGATGCTTAAAATAATTTTTTATACTTGAAAATTTTAAGTGCTTCTATTTACAAACCTGCAAATATGTATATACCTTTTGTATATTTGTATGTATGTAAATATAGATAAAAACAGTGCTGTTTTTTAAAAAGATTACAGTTTGTATGCATATATAGTGATTAAAACTAAGGTTCAATACATATATAAATATATTAACATTTTAAATATTGCTGAAATATACTTACATGATTAATTTGATATTTTTTAAATAATATTAAAATATTGATATCTTATATATTTTGAGTAGTTTTGTATCGTACTTTTATGAATGAGTGAAAGTAAGAGAAAAACCACTCCCTTATACAAGTTTATTAGTATCCAATTGCAAAATTTAATACTAATTTAAAATTAAATAAATCAACTTGAAAGAATTAAAAAGGCTACTCCCTGCATTTATAGAACAATGAAATAATGCAATTCAATCATATTTCCACAATTCTTGTCAAACAGCACAATGCTAGGTGGGGATTACGTTACTATCATCTTGAATATGGCACAAATAAGTCAGCGTCACCTTATACTTCAAGTTCGAAGAATCAAGATAGTTGTCAAATTTGGTTCTCTCTCAGCTTGTTTTAATATTAAAATAATGTACTGCAGTCTGAAAATTATATTACTATTTATATATATGCCATGGATTTTTCCCTCCGGGACTATCTCAAGGATAGGTCTTATTGGAACTCTATTGCCAACCTCGAACAAATCGAATTTGTTATCAAATCCAAGATTCAAGCCATTCCTGATGAAGTTCTGGTCACTGGTTTCAAGCATCAATTACGTCCTGTATCACCCATGAAGGAGAGCACTCTGAAAACCTCATCTACTAATTATATTTGGTCTCAGTAGTATTCTCACCAAGTTTCATGTTGATGCAACAAATCCCCAATTTTTTATCCTCAAAGTTGTTAGTGACTAATTTTACACCATGTATATATAGCTACAAAGGTTATCTTATGCAAAGGTTTATCACACCAAATGACCAATCTAACACAACTTTATATTTCTTTATTCCTTTACTGTATACAATTTAAAAAATTTTTTAAATGTGTTAGATTGGTCACTTGGGGCAATAAACCCTTGTGTAAGATATCCTTTGTTGTTATATAAATCAAATACTGCAATATAATATAATAGAAGGATTAGAAGTATGAAATAATCTAATAATCTTAATGTTTGTCATCATTTTTTGCCCAGGCAATGCTGGACTTATCTGCTAGTTAATTAATAAATTCTTATTTAATAAATAAAAGTTTAATTGAAGAAACTCCTGTCAAATACACAATACAAAAATCTCAACAATAATTCAGTAAAAAACTGCAACTCATTATCACACAGCAATAAATTTATAAACTAATTCAATTTAAATTTATTGTTATATAATACAATTATTAAAGAAGAAATTACTTTTAATTAACAAAATTAAGTAAATACAAACAATAGTTCTATTGTATTCACTTTATTTAAAATACACAAATGAAATAATAAGTAGTAATTACAGTTAACAATTAATATACTAAACTTAATTAAAAGAATAAAATTTGCAATGAAAGTATTTAAAAAAAAAAAATTGAAATTTTACATATGACTGGATTAATTCCAAAATGTTTTAGATCCCCATTACTTGAATTTTCAGAAGAAAAATATTTTTAAGAAGGTTAATTTTAAGTAAATTGAAATAGCTTTCCTACACAAAATGCTTCCACTGGAACATAGGGCATATAACAATAGTTTTCAACAAGGATGCCATAAAATATAGTGTTAAGCAGCATCTTTATATATTTATTAATTAAAGCATGTAAGGCACAATAACTCTACATTGATAAAGAAGTAGGAGTGCCACAAGAAAAAAATTACCAAGTGGGAGTGCCATTATTAGAAAAAGGTTGAAAAACACTAGCCTATAGTATTGAAAGATGCAATGCAATTCAGAGCAACATAGTATTTAAAATACCATAATAATTTAACATTAGATTTACCACAAATTGGAAATAAATCCCTCATACAGTTTAGAAATAACATTTCGTTAAAATAAAAGTTTAATAATGTAACAAAATTATTAAAAATATTAAGGATAATTCTGATCATCAAAATAATTATAATAATTATATTTAAATACCCAATATTCACATTAATTATAGATATTAAAATCTTTTTAATTTCCATAAAAACTTATTCAAATTATTGTCTGTAAATACTAGAGTCATTTATTAAAGTTTGTCACTATTATTGTAATTATATCATCTAAATTATTATGTAATTAATATAATAGTATTGTATAACATTAATGAATAACAGGCTGATTTTCCTGCTAAGAATAAACAGAACATGCTTAGAAGTTGGCATCACTAAGGCATTTGCACTGAAGAAAAACATTTTCAAGTGTTTTATTATCAATAAATGTTATTTCTTTTCACATTAAACAGCAAAAACTCAAGCAATGTCAGTAATGTGACCATAGTACTTCTACTATGAGTCAGAATGCTTAAAGATTACCTTGATAAAGCTTTCAATAGAACATTTTTTAATAACTAATATTAAATTTTTAAAAAAAATGTTGCAATAATTTTCTATAATATTATTTTATCCCTAATTATTACTTTATAGTGTATATTTATTATTTCTATTTTAATAACCTTGATAATAATGATCCATAACTGTTGCTTTCTGTTGATTATTATATTTTTATTAATACTATAATTATATATAAAATATAATGCTTTATTATATTTGTACCAGCTGCTGTTCAAGACAACTTACAAATATTTTTATTTCAAACTGAAATAACTGAGCTTTGAATCATAAAAACAAAAAAATTTATTAGGATATTGTGTATCACATATTCTAAATTTATACTTGATGAAATGCATTAAAGTAGACTGATTTTGAAGTATGAGGGAGAAATTTATGTTTTTAAAATGACTTAAACACGCAAAAATTTCTACATATTTTGATGGTCATTATTCTTGGACAGAGTTCCTCAATCCAAAAATAACATATTTTATTAATAGCAATACTAGGTGTGAGAGTATATTTAACAGTTGAATATTTATAACTAAACTTCAGACAGAAAAATTACTTGAAATAAGTTAATAACAATAATATATTTAGTTTTAGTATTAAATAATTATTTTGTATCATATTAAATTTACTAAAGCTTTTATTTTTGAATAAATTTTTAAATATACTGATGTAGATATTCAAATCTAATAATTAAACTTTGAATTTTATTAAAATAACTGATTTAAAATGTATAATAATATATAAAGATTAACAGACCAGATATTTTCTTGAAAATTCCTATAATACCAAGATGTAATTTACAACATTAAAAATTATATGAAACAAAAGCATTTTGTTTTACTGATTTCAATTAAATTTAAAACATCTTAAAAAACTAAAAGTTTAAACAATTCGGACTGATACAGATCTAGTGACATGATGGGTTACTGGAATGCATATCTAAACAAGTTAGCAAGCATAAAAAAGGTCCATCCACCCTTCTGTTTTTGCTAACTTGTTTATATATAGACTCTAAATGGTTCAAAATTATTCTTTATATTGCATGTTACTGTATTTTTTTCTTCATTCATTTCTTCATGTCTTTTCAATCAATCTTACTATAGTATATAAATATAAACAAACAAATATATTATTGTACAAAAGATTGGTTGGTTGGTTTGTTGGTATTTTATGGCGCAAGGGCCACATAGGCCAAGTTGCGCCATTATTGTACAAAAGAATCTATTCTTTATTCTGTGTACATGTTCCTTACACTATGCATAATTCAAATTTGTTACAAAATCAAGTAATTTTATCTAGCTTTTTTTGTTTTGATAGGCCACACCCAAGGTTACCTCATGATATAAACACTCATATAACTGCAAAACTTCAATCTCCACCCAAAATCTAGAGCCAACCAGAAAACTAACGGCAATATTCGTCACGCATTAAGTGAATAATTAAAAATCAAGGTCTATCACTTTTTATTACAACTTTATTTATATTAATAAAACAAATTGCCATCATCAATAAAAATTAAATAAAATTTATCATATTTTTATGACATGCATCATCATCCTAAGTAAATTATCTAAAACTTATAATTTATCATCACATTTATGATTACAGTAGTTTAAAATTTAAAACATTTCAATAAAGCTTAATTTATTTGTATATATATAAAGTTAAATACTGGGTGATTATAATTAAAATACCCTCATTCAACACTCTAGAGATAGATTTAATAGTCTAAATGCAACCACATCTTGTATGATTAGGGTTTCCAGATACTTGGGGATAAAATCTGGGACAAAATGAGTTGTTCTTAAAAGATACTGGGATGCTTCAATTCTAGGTCATGCAATAGATATGTATTTTACTCTGCCAGCAATAGAAACACATTTAAAAATGTGGAAAAAGGAAAAGATATTTAATTGTAGGAACAGTTTTTAGAATATAGTCATCTTGTTGCTAGATGGCAGTCAGAAAAATTTCAGGGCAATCCTGAAAAACCGGGATATCTGACAATCCTATGCATGCTGACATTTCTGAACATTCTCATAAAAAAATTAAATACTAAAACACATCACTATGGCATTTTGGCATTGCAAACAACAAACATTTTATTAGTAAAAGATACTCGTGTTGTACACAGACTTTAGCAATGCAGGGAATACTGCTCAATATGATCCTCGTTCTGAAGATGTAAAACCAAAGTGATAATTAATTATGGTTGGCCATTGTTCATCTGTGATGTTTTTCCATGTGAAGTATGATACTGTCTTAAAACTGCCAAATGCAACAGATCTAAAAAACTACACTTTTCAAATGTCCCCTAAACCTAAAATCATATAGGTTAAGATCCAGAGAATGAAGTTGCCAGGCATCAAGAAACACTTGACTAATCATTATATTAGCAATGAATTATTATCACAGAAACTGATGTACTGTACACAGCATCCAATGTGTAGAGGCATCACATCCTGCAAGAAACTGATTGATTGAAAGAATTGTGGAGTATGACAAAACCTGAGCATCTCTCAGTATCTCTAGAACAATAGAGAGCACATCACAGGCCCACTGAGTCTAGCTTCTTTGAAAAAGAATGCTCCAAGGATAAACGTGGCTAAGAATCCATGCCAGACTAATTTTAAATGAGTGCAATGAAATCTGATAGAAGAAACAAGGATTTTCCATGAATATCCATGTGTGGGAAGCAGTGAGCACTGCAGCAATCACAAACACATTGAGCTTTATGTTGCCATGACATATACTCATTCAACTGACATCTGCAATTGACACAACATGCATGGGATGATGGATAGCAATTTGACTGGTACAACATGATGTTTACACCAGTCAAATTTATATGTTTACAAAAGAACTCATTAGCTGAAGCTGACTCTATAAAATTTAACATGTTTCCAATAAATCTACTCATGCTTGCTTTCCTTAAATAGCAACTTTATGAAAACATAAGTAATGAACATGAAGCCAATGTTTGTTTATTGTAGTTTTTTAATATTTCAAATTTTGTTACTGTCAACAGTTATTTTTTAATGATATCTGTTAATAGACCGCATCAACAAATAAAAATTTTTCATAATTGACTGAGTGCAATTAAAATTTGAATTTTTTAATGTATCATAACTAAAAATGTTGAAATTTACATTTAAATAATTACTTTTCTTCATTTAAGATACAGAAATAATGACGACTTTATTTTTTTTCATAAAATGTAAAGTAACAAAAAAATAAATAAATGAAACTTTGTATTCTTATTAAATGGATACATATGAACAACATTTGTCTCTTACTTCTTATAAAAATTATTGAATATTTACAGAAGTTTTGTATGAAATTTCTTTATAAATAAGAATTACTAAGAAATGAGAATAAGTCTTTTCTATATCAGAATTTTGACAATGTACTGTACAGTCAAAGCATGAATTACAAAATAAGTAAGAATTAACTAATATTAAACCTATAAAATCTCTCAGATTTAATGTTAGTTAATCCTTACTCATCTCATATTGTGCTTTTTGATTATACATAATACTCAAAATAGTCTAATTATATTATACAGAAAATTATGAGATTATAAAAACAATAAAAAATTGTTTTGTTGCATGATATATGACAACCTAAATATATACAAACTCCTGTATCTCAAAAAACATTTTCAAATTATAATTGAAAGCCTTACTTCAGATATGCTAAGTAACTTTCAAAGAAACCTGCTTTTCCATTTAAAAACATGTTTTCAAAACGTAAAAAACATTTCAAATCACCAACTATTCTGTACATAAAAAGTAAGTAAATTGGTAAAACTCATAGCCACTTGTAACATTAATTTCAATTATACCCAATGAAAAATTAAGAATGCTTTTAAAACAAGTTGTATAAAAGAAATAATTGGTTAAAAATACACTCAAAATCAATATGTTTTATTAATTCATAATTAAATAATTTATATTCAATAGTTCTTTGTTATTATATTATTTCTTTTGATTAAACTATATCATCATTTAAGTATATATTTTTTTCAATTATAATCATATAGAACTTGTTATTGTCCTTAACCATACACTTCTCATTTCAAAAATATTATTAAAAAACATTAATAGTTACATAAAATATAACAAAGTAACTTTATATAGTATTATTAATATTAAACTGTTTTTATTAAAATAATTACAAATCATCTTTGTTTATAACGAACAACAACAAAATTTTTATTCTAATGAGCAGTAATCTGCATTCTGCTATAATCTCTATTCGCAAAGAAAAAAATTTTAAATGAAATTTGTACGAAACATTATATTCAATTAAAGGTTATAGAAATTTTAAAGTTGCAACAGTTAAACAAGAATTTAATTAATTAGAAAAATTAGATGATTCACGGCTGCAAAAATAAGTTTTTACTTTCGTAAAATAATTATACTTTTTGTGGGGTTAACAGTTAAAACATTAAACTGAAGCAGCACAAACAACACAAGAAAAGTTATTTATTAGCCAGAAATCTTTTCAGTTAAATATACTTCTATCGCGGAGAAAATTACAACTTAATTGTTGTTTTATATCTATTCTAAGTTATTAAAATGATAAACATATTATATTGTCATTAAATTAAACTGTTCAGAGTTAATGTTCAAACTCATTAAATCCAAATATTTATTTGAACATTAATGTCATAACTAAGAGCGTCTATACTGAAGTCCTTAAGTAAATTTTCTGAAAGCAAGCAATATGCAATAATATTTATTATTTTCAAAATTTAATAATAATAAAATATTTTTAAACATTTTCTGCATATAAATATTACATTTAAAATTTAGCTTTCATATACAATAATAAATGAGTTTAAATGAAGCAGATATATAAACTGTTCTACCAGAATAAATAACAAATAAAATTTATGCTAATCCAAGTTGTTGTTGTTATTTATTTTACCATTGAAATAATAATTTATACATAAACAATTTGAAATGTTATAGCTTGAATAGTTTCTTTTTTATTTGTAGTTGGTTAAATTTTAATTATAAAACATACTATTGTAAGAGTTAAAAAACTAACCGTGCTGAAATTTACAAATGATTTATTTATTTTGTTCCATTTGTTGCTTACTTCACATTGCATTGAAACAAGTTTTACTAGTTCAAGACACATACAAGGAGGCATGTATTTCAGTATAAAATAAGCAAGCAAAATCAATCTACTATACATTAGTAATCCTTAGGACCTAGCTGTTAAAATAAAACATATTGATTTAGAATGTTCCTATAAAATTCTGATGTATGATGCTTAAAATAATTTTTTATACTTGAAAATTTTAAGTGCTTCTATTTACAAACCTGCAAATATGTATATACCTTTTGTATATTTGTATGTATGTAAATATAGATAAAAACAGTGCTGTTTTTTAAAAAGATTACAGTTTGTATGCATATATAGTGATTAAAACTAAGGTTCTGTTTTAAGAAAAATTAAATAATAATTTAAAAAACAGTGACACTACTATTTATTTTTTATTATATATGTACACACTTTTTAGTACTGTATTTTTGACATTTTTTGTATATATCTACCTACACTTTCCTATTTCTTGTTTTGGATTTAGTGTCAGTTGCTAAATGATACCCTTTTAGTAATCAGATTTTTACTTTTTTCTTTCAAAATGTTACCATTAGTATTTCTCCATACCTCAATTCTTATCAAAGACGTAATTGGGACAGACAATTATCAACCAAGTATTACCCATTCGTTAAAAGATGGCCTCTAATGAAAGGGGTCTCCACCCTATTTGCTTTTTATGTTAGCTCCAATTTACCAATGGCATTTGTTGTAGCCTTGTAGCCAACAGAGTGGCAGTAGAGTGGTCAGTTTGTTTGGTTCATTTTTAATTGTGCCAGTCACTAGACTTCTTACCTGAACATAGAGAATTTTTCTTACTGAGCAATTATGAAATCAACTTCTACATCTTTTCTAATAACTAAAAAGATAGCTTATCCTTTACATACAATATAAATCAAATATTAAAAAAGCATTTAATTTCTTATTTCTTTGTTATATTAATTTACTTTTTAAATCTGTTCTCAACTTAAGTTTTCTATTAAATGCAGTAATGGTACTATACATTTAATATGAAAAACAGATTAATACACTCAACAACCTTTTAAGCAGCAAAACAGTATTTAATAAATCCTGTTTGCTGCTTAAAAGGTTGTTGAGTGTAGTTTCTTTCTACGCAGTTATATTTTTATTATGCAAAACACACACATAGTAGGGGGGAAAAAACAGAAATCCATTTTAAATGAGCAATTATTTATTGTGACATTATCACAATGCTAAGCCTCAATTTTTAATCATATTTTTAATTTATTTAATTTAAAATATATCCTCTCCATCTCAAATTAGTAGTGGCTTGCCCCTGTACATCATACTTTCCCTTTAATACTAGAGTTGTGCAGGTCATCTATTAACTGCTTTCAAGGAAAAAGTTTTGAATTGAAATAACATGACTTCCGATTTGCATTGGAAGTTCTTGTAAAGTTAATTGGGGCCTCCAACCCATAAGGTTTCCACATATGGTCTCAGATTTCATCTATCTAATTCTGTTCTTGAGATTAAAGAAAGACAGATGGATGACAGTGTGAATTTATAAATCTATAAATTTTTTTCAAATTGCAGCCCAACAACAATTATAAGACTTTAAATGCAAAATTACTTTTAGAATTTTTGTAAATAATAATATTAGATGTATTCTGTTTCATAGCATTTTTCAAGATTACCTGAGAACAGATTTATTAAAAAAAAAAAAAAAAACTTTTCTTGATTATTATGGAAGATGTGTAAATTAAATGGAATTCTTTTCAATTTACCACTAAGTTCTAGCCTAGAGAATGTGGAGGAAACTGAGATGTTATCTGAAGGAATAAATGAGGAGTTAGTAGGATACAGGGAGTTTATGAAGAAGCATATCAAGAAGTTAAGAATGAGAGTAGAAAGGATATTAGTACACGAACATACTAGTGTAGTGGATAATGTTTTCATCACAAAGCAGTTTGCAGAGATTCTCAATGTTAATCCAGTAAAGGTAGTAGAAGAGTCTCCCAATAAAAAGGCAATGGTTAGATAGAAAAAAGTGTGTTGAGGAGATTCCAGAGTAAAATCAAGTTTATAGCGAGGTATGTGGATGATTTGTTAGTAATGAGTAATAAGAAATTAGATTGGGGAGTTTATGAATGCAATTTGTAACCAAAATTTAGGTCAAGTTTCTCAAAGAACATGAATCAAACAGTGAAGTGCATAGTTGCCAACCCTCAGTCTTTCAGTATGAGAATCTACCTTTGGAAACAATTGTCAGTCTGTCAGCCTAAGTTAGAAATTTCGGCCTTTTTGCAATAACATAACACCTTTATTACACTGTCTTTATATACATAGTTATATATAATGTAATAGTTATACGTAATGTATAATATATAATGTAACTGGATAACTAAATACAAATAAAAACATACCTTTAATAATCCAGCAAATAATTATTATTTTACTAATACTTATTTGCTGGATTATTTAAGGTGTGTTTTATTCGTATTCACATACATAGATTTAAGACCAATACTAAATATACTAAGTTTGCTTGTATGGCAGTATTTTTAGAAATTATTCACTCTCCGATTCTAAATTCAACATGTCAAATTTCAACGAAAAATTAATTTTTTTCTAAAAAAATTACTGCATACAAAGCTTTGTCTCAAAACAGATATATGAGACAATCTTCTGCTCTTTGGTATGAGAAAGCAAATTTAAAAGTTCTTATAAATCTAGGTCACATACCAAAATCTCTCTCTCTAAGCTATAAGGAATTATTACTTTCTATAATTTTTTTTCTATAGATAATTTTTTATACAACACTTATATATAGTACAATGTACTATTACTTTATTCTACATTTTTACTACTAGTAATTTGTTAAAATAACTAGTAGTAAAGTAAAGTTTTTAAGTAAGAAAGCTAATATTATAAACCTATTATTGTGATAAGCAAATAAAGATTGAATAAATGGTTAAAAGTGCTACAAGTTTTGCTGACAATCTTTTTATAGATGGTATTTTTATTTTCCATCCTTTGCATTCTTAAATCAGTATTTCTTAGCTATCAAGTCAGCTCATCTATAATTTAAGTTTGGCAAATATGAAAGTGAATTTCTTAGACTTTTCAATAGAAAAGGAGGATATATTTAGAATTTCTATTTACAAGAAAAACACTTACAAGCTGATTTACATACCAAAAGACTTCAAAAAAACCCATTAATGTATCAGTGTGCAGCATTTAGGTCATTAATTGAAGTGCTATTAATGTATCTAGTGACTAGGAGCCACTGCATTAAGGAATCAAATAACCTGGATAAGACATCCTGCAATCATGTCCTAACTAGGAGGATTTTTAGTGAACTGATGATGAAAGTTGTAAGGTAGAAAAACAAGGATAAGGCACACAAAAGAAGAGGGAGAGAAAATAGCCTGCATGCATTATGTAAAGAGTTGGATAAGAACTTTCTATAGAAAACTAGAAAAACAAAGGAAAAATTGCATTAAAAAAAAAACTGAACTTTATTTGAAATGGTCAGAAAAAAAGAGACAGGAAAGAGAAAGCAAAGTAGGTTGTGTTGTTCTGCTAAGTGATGAGAGATTTAAACTCCAGTAAAATAATAATTTAAAGCAATTTTGTACTTAATTCCAATTGAATTAATAATAAAAAAAACAAAAAGCTACTAAAAAATCCAGTAAAGCAGTTTGTTGTATTGTTATAGGGTAGTTAGTTAATTTATATAGTTTTTTTATTTACTTAATTTATGTTTGTTTAACAAGTTCAATAATTACAAATTACAGAATGCAAATTAAAATATAGAGAAACACTACAGTTTGTTTTTTCTTTATTCTTTATATTAGAGAAAATATCAAGCTAAAACATAAGTTTTTTTAGGAACACATCATAATAAAAATTAATTTTTATATAAAATTCATCTAAAGAATTACAATAGAACTAATGTTACAACAATCGCTAACAATTTTATTTTCTAACAGAATTAATAAACTGAACCATCTGCAAATTAAAAAGTAAATAATAATAAAATTTTATAACTATGTTTGATGTATAAATAGCAACAGTTAAATTGACACTGGGCATCTCAATTTCTTGAGATTTATATTCCCAGGGAATTAATTCTTATAGCCTATAGTAAAGAAGTTGAGTCATGTAGAATTTTATAAGATTAACTATGAAGATAAAATAATATTTACTGGATTATATATATATTAATCAATTTAATCTATATAACCTATATATTTGATTAAAAATATATGGTAAAACTCAAAGTGAATAATAAATAAATTCGGGAATAATTATACGAAAAAAAATGAAAAGTCCATTGTACTGCAATTTAATCAAAACAAATTTAATTTGTAAGTGGGTTAGTGTACTTTGAATAGAAGAGAGTAATTTTAAACACTTTTATGCCAGAAAATTTAGACTACTGATAAAAATGCAATTGAATCTTTTTCTTTTCAAAAGTAAATTGATATTCTTGGCTTTGGCCTAGTTATATTCTTTTATGTAATTATTACAAAAGCAATGATATACAATAGATAAGATAAACATTCCATAATCCAATGACTAAGTCAGATGATGATGATTAATGAAAACTACAGTATTAGAAAAATCTAAATTAATATAGTTTTCATTTGACAAAAATATCTATCATAAAATGTCTTTTGTTTTAAATATTTATTAATATAGATATATATACAGTACAAAATTTGAAGAAAATACTGTAAATACATATCATATCTGTTGTGTGTTGACTATCATTCTCAATAAAATATCACCTTGAGCAGTGGTGTCCAAGCTTTTCAATCAGCAAGCCAAACTAGGCATAAGTTGTTGTGCAGGCAACAAATATTTTGTATATTCTACATGTATTAAAATATGCCTATTTCTATTATTTATATATGTCAAATATGTTCACAGATTGGATTAATGTGTGCTGAAGGCTAGATTTGGCCTGAGTGCCATAGTTTAGGCATCACTGATCTTGAGCATTGACCATTTTAAAAAATTCACATTGAATCATCAAATTCAACTGACATATCATTGCAATAAACATTTATCTTACTATATTCCTATTATTCCTATCTAACTATGTCTGATTCATCAACTATATTTCGTTTTATTTTTAATTGAGTATACTAGGTAAAAAAAATAAAAATACTTTCTCAATTTCTCTCCAGGAATTTGAGACAGGTATGTCTCTGTCAATTTCCTGGAGATTATCTAAATCAGTGTTTCTCAACTGATCTGTATGTTCACGAACCAGTTTTTTTCCATTTAAACCACCCTTTCAGACTAGTATTTTTGTAAATTTAAAAAAATTATAATAAAATGGAGAAAATTAAAATGAAATTTAACTGCACTTTTTTTAATTTTTATACTGAATTAATAAGAAAAACATAATAATAGAATTTGGTTAATTATTTTGAAAAATAGGTTTATGCACTATTTTAGAGTAATTTGCAAGGCCATCAATTTTGAAGTAAATGGAGGAAAGATACTTCACAAAAAACCTCATTGATGGATTTTAAAGGTGCGAGTTTTTTTTTTTTTTTTTGTGATTTGCAAGGTCAATTTTTATCATAAGTCCACTCTTTGCACTAAGTTTTAAATATTATTATAAAGATAAATGAAGTTATATGTCTTGTAAGACTTTAAATAGTTTTATTAATGTAAAATATAAAATTTTGAAATTTTAAGTGAAATCTCGTTATGGACCAGCATTGATCAGTAGACCACAGTTTCAGCAGTACTAATCTAAATCATAATGGGGATGTCCATGATAGCATCTATAAATTGTCAAATGCATATTGCAGTTGCTAACAGCTCTACAATTACCTGTCAATGAATATGTTATCAACATAACACATGCCTGACTACACCAGTTCTTCTACAATGACTACAGTCTTCTTGTAACCATTGCTGCCAATAACGCATCATTGTTCACATGTCAAAGTCAACCAGGATGCAATACAGCACATCAATCACACAGCTTTGTATAGGCCAGGAGTCGGCAACCTGCGGCTCGCGAGCCACATGCAGCTCTTTAGTTCCATACGCAAATATTATTTATTTTATAANTCACTAATACGCCTTACTCCCAAAATAACCGTTAATTATTTGAAAAAATCCGAATCATAATCACCATTTTTGTACGTATCGCTTTCTCATTTCGTAGCCTACATTAAACTACAGGCCCGTGCATCTTGGCTTGTCGTCTATTGCAGTGTTCCGCAACCTTTTTCTACTTGCGACACACCCATGACTCGACATGACTCAACACGGCACACCAAAATGTTATTCTGCTGATATGATCCTGTTAATAGATTTACGTAATGCCACTAACCCAGGGGTCGGCAACCTGCGGCTCGCGAGCCACATGCGGCTCTTTGGATGTGAAGCTGCGGCTCTTTAGTTCCATACGCAAATATTATTTATTTTATCAAAAAAACATTTAAAAATCCTTCTGAATCGATTAATGAGGATTAGGCACTGATTCTATCTCTCAGCCACTTGTACTCACACGGGGGAGGGGTGCGGTAAAAACACTGCACCCCTCCCCCGTGACACGCGTCGTCACTGTCGTCAGTCCGTCGGAAGCTCTCGAATGACGCCGTCGTTGGATGTTTCTATGATCTAATTCGTTGTGAAAAACACTACTTATATGTGAATAAATAGATTAGTTTTTTTAATCAAAAAACTTTATTTATGCGAGTACTATTTATTGTTGTCAAGAAAAAATTTTGTGGCTCTTTAAAAACTTTGAAATTTTGTAAATTGTAATTTTGGCTCTTCCGACTCAAAAGGTTGCCGACCCCTGGTATAGGCCCATAATCCTGCCTCTCTCAAATACATTCAAGCTGCTGATAAAGTTATTGAAAAACTCAGTGAAGCAACTTCAGTCCCCTAAAAAAGCCATACCAATCTTTCATAAACAAATGTATCTTTCCAAATATCATTAGTTCTTGAAACAATATTAATTCAGTAACTTCACTTTCTTTCTAATTCTAACACACAACACAATTGTCTACATGTTTGTAAACATTAGATAACCCATGGATGTTGCACACACATGTGCACACTAATTTGCATGCTGATATTTGTTGAAAAATTTTGTTAAAACAAAGGTTTCTTATGTTAAAAATCATGCCAGTAAATTATACATCATTTTAAAGATAAACAACTGCTAAAATTCTGGTTACCAAACAGATTATTTAATCAGAAACATTTTTGATCACGTGTTTTGTGTTTGGTCATTTTCAGCTTACAGAACAGAATTGTTTTAAATTTAAAAATACATTCTTTTTAAGTTAATATAATAATAATAATAATAATAATAATTGTTTGTTAGATTTTGATAATATTATTATAATCAAATATATATATACAGTAGACCCCCTATAATGGCTCACGTATTTGTAAAATCTAAGTGACTTGTACAACATGGAATTCATATAATATGGAATTATCAACAGTGACATATTATATGATTATTATTAACAATTTATACAGTAGACCAATTTATAGGGGGTCTACTGTATAAATATTGCTAATAATAATTCTATTAAATAGATTGCATTAAATAATGAAATAAATTTGTGTTTCAAAATTTCTTTGGAAAAAATATTTTAAGTCATCTTTCATTCTTTTCACAAACTATCAGTTTGAAATTTGTTATACCTACTGAAACTTTGTTTTCTAATATCATAATTAGTTATTTCTTCAAACTCATTATATATTCACTACTCCAATATAAGAGAGTCAAATTATATATCAAGAATAGTAGAAAATAAATTAGTAAATATTCTTTGATATAACTAAAAAAAAATCACTATTAGAGCCCGTGCACATTATAGACTAAACTATCATACGATAGTTTAGTCGAATTGGAGTGCATCCCTGCACACTGCTACAATGTTAACCATATTCCATTTGCAAACTATTGAGTGGAAAGAAAATTGTACTGCCCATTAAACTTTATTATTGGCCAATTTCAAATTGTTTGTGTGCACACACTCACATATGTCTTCATGTAATTTAAAGACCAATCAAACTATTGGCCGATCAAAAAGTCTGTAATGTGCGAGGGCTCTTATAATTAACATATACAAACATAACACTTTACATTTAAAAATTGTGAAAATTATTTTTATAAGTTTCTATTTCTAAATAAATTTTGTACAATATTACCCATAAAAGCTGATATGGAACTGTATGCATTCCTCATAATGTATGCTTATTTTTATTGTATGTCTTATATAGATTAAAAAAATAAATAAAATTAGTAATATAAAAATATCTTAAAACTGATATTAAAAATAAATTTTAAATCATAATTTTATCTCTAAATGAATTACTACCAGCAGAAATTACCTAACTTTCAATAATAATATAAAATATACATAATTTATATGATATTACACAGATGGGAACAAAATATTTAAGACAATATTCCTTCTGAGAGTAATTTTATCCATTTCTTAATTCATTTAAGCAATTCAGAACAGCAAAACAAAGAAGATATATACAAACATTGTTATAAACTTATAGTTTTACAAAAGTTATCGTAACATACTGTTCAGTTTTCAGATCTTCATAATATACAGGATTTTTCAAAATTATTATTGGTTTTGATGAATTTGTTACAGCTATTATGTACTGTAATTCACTATCATTTCTACTCCAATATATTCAAAAACTGTCCAGTTTCTATTGTATGATGCATTATGATGTGTACAGTACTTTATGTTTACATCTGCTCTTGGCAGCTGTAAATAAACTATAGTAGTTTATACTGTGCAATGCATTAAAATGTATAATGTACGTAATACATATCCTCAGCTAAGTGAGGATAGTGCTATCTACATTATGCAGTTGGATGGGACCATGCCGTATTTTCGAAAAAAGATGTAATCATTCTTAAACAAAAACCAGCCACAGCAATGGATTACACACAAACAATGCTGACCATAATCTCTTATCGTACAAAAATTATTTTCCTACCTTGTAAGTGCTAGTCACAGTGATATTTATTTACTCTGACAATCATTTTGAAAAGCTTACAAAACTTGGACATACTTGCAAATAAATGAAACGACTACTATTTTTAGGAAGCCAACTTTCATTAAAATTAATGACAAGAAATGTTTTCAGTTAAAATTTGACCATCCTCAGCTTGTAATCTTAATATTTAAAATTTAGAATAGAATATACAAAAATGAAACACTTTCAAAATTATATTCTGAACAGTTAAAAGTTTTGAATTTGAAACCAAAATTGGCTTAAAATTCAAATTGTTTCAAATCAAATTGGGCTATGTGGTTGGTTTGCTTATACAGCTGTATTAAAGCTACTTTACCGGGCAAAATGCGTATTATCTTTGGACTAATATGTCTTTTTATTCTTTCTTTTCATGCTAGCAGCCTCAACATGTAGCTGATAATGTGAAATTATTATAAGTTATTGCTATCATTCTTAACCAGTGCTTTAATTAATTGTTTTAATCATTATACACATCACAATATAGTAGTTAAAATGACTGGAATTTTGCTAGCTATTGAAATTGCAGTCCTCTGAGTTTTGAAATTTTGTATTTAAATAAATATCTAGATACAAAACATTTTCTTATCAGAAAAAAAGAAAAAAAATACATTTTTTACATCATTCAATTGCATGATGTAGCAAATATATAGAGATATTGATATCAGTTTAGCATTTGATTTATTTTTAAGACAACTGTAATGGTGTAACTATAGCCCTATTGAGAAATTGAGAAAGCCAATGCATACCCAACTCTAGGAATTTGCTGATTTGGAGATGATAAAACATGCTTCAAGATTTCAAAAAACAGTTTTAAAAAAATAGCTTTTATTTTGTTCATTGAAAATGTTTTTAAAAATTATAAACAAATGTCTGTATTGTTCATGAAGTCAAGTACGGTGAAAGAACCTGAGAATTAGCAGAAACTTCTGTATGTGATAAATTGTTAAACTTTTTCATTGTTATTTGATAATCCTTTCTTCTTTCACCAAATTATTATTATTAACTTTTTAAACAAATGAAAAATATTTTATTTTTGTATGTCTGTTAAGCATTTCTTTTTATTGAGGATATATAATTCTCAAGGGTTGTCATATATTAATTCATTTTATAAATATGAAAAAAAATGTATCTTGCACAAATTAAAGTTATTGCATTTAAAACATTTTCCCTTACACTTTAAAATATATGGTATTTTAAATTTGTTATCTGTTATTCAATTCATAAACTTAAAAATCTACTTTATTACAGTATTTTAATATAAATTAATGAGCTCCGATAAAGCAATTTTTAAGTTTGTTTATTTAAGAATTTGGAGTTTTATTCATTACTGACATGTTATTCAACTCTGAATACCAACCTCAAACTAATAAATGAATACTTTACATAATACATTATACTAATTAGATGATAAAATGATGATCATCTAACTAATTAAAGGTGAATCATTTTAGTAAACATTATGTATGTATATATATATATATATGTTTAAAACAATTTTATTCATTCAAATTTACATTTTAAAAATATTTTAAATACAATCTTACACTCAGTTTTAACTCTCCAAATTTATAAGGAAATATACCAGAAAACAAGCTTTTAACACTGAGTTAATATTAAACAATCAACTTTACAGTTGAAATTGCTGCAAATACTTTTTATCTAAAGTTAATTATATTAAAGGAAATTGGATTTACCAGGAAAAATATTCTTACAAGATAAAAATATAAAAGTATGAATTAGTCTCATGTAAATGTATTTAGTTTATCTTCTAAAACTCTATTTTCAAATCACTGAAGTTATTTCTTATCATTAAATAGGGGTGACAAATAAGTTGTTATCTTCATTAATTATCATCTGAATGTAAAAAATTTTATATATATTTATACAATTATTTATATAAGATTCTAACCATTCAAAATAACCAATATTAATAATTATTTTGAAAATACTGAATTAATTTAAGTAATTGTCAATCAAAACAGTTTTATCCTTATTTTTGAGATTAAAACCAACGAAAGATATTTCCAAACAACACCATCTTCAATTACATAAAGAATATAAAACATATAATCTAGTATCAAAAGTTGATTCTAACTAATATACAATCATAAAGGTCTTCAATAAACTTCATCAATTACTTCAAAATATTTAAAATATTTGATGAAGATAAGGAATTATTTTGATCTCATTACAAAACTTTGATATCACGATTAGGTGAAATACTGTATATAGACAAACCTGTAATCTCCTGATATTGTACTGTACATATGTTGTCAAGTAAAGATGGAAAAGTTTGATATATGTTAGATATGGATTATATAGAGAGCATTAGTTCTTTATATAGTCTACATCTAAAATAGTCATCCAAATTTTTAAAGATTATATTAATATAACAAATATGTATTTTTATACATGTATACAGTACGCTCTGCTTACTACAATCACAGATAATGTTATCAATCAAAATTATTTGGCTCCAAAACATAAGTTACAATACATTATAAAAACTTTGCTTATTACAATCAGAATTCAACTATTATCATCGTTATCAACGTTGTTTGGTAAAATGGCTTTAATACATCTGGATAAGCAAACAAATGACATGCCCAACACACATACACTTGCCAGATAAAAATCAAGAACATTGATTAGTATGGAATAACAACTTCTTGTTCAATTTTTCCTAACTAATCATTGTAGTTAATTTAATGAAATAAACCATACACCTTTAACAATGCATAAGATTAGAGAAACATTAACATTTTTAACAAGATTAACAGGCTACCTTCAGATTCAAGATCATTAAAGCAGATTCTCATTGAACATCAAGAGGTAACAATTTTATCTTTACTTGTTAAATTTCCTGGACTTAAGTTAGATTGGCAGGCAGCCAAAATTATCAGAACTGTCTCCCATCCTTTCCATATCAGGAAAGTAGAAAAATGCTAGTCTTTAACATCATTGCCACGTGTCTTAACATCAAGGTCAAGAACTCTCACCCCGCCTGGGAATTTCTTCATATATCTTTTATACCATCTGTTGGCATCGTAGTTCACCTCACCTTATTTATGCTATCCCATCTTTTACACCTGAAGACAGCCTTTTAGTTGGGTTGAAAACATTGAAATCTCTTCAATGTTTTCGATCCAACTAACTGTTAAAAATGTGTTTACATTAACAGAATATATTGTAAGAAAATGATAAGCACAATACAAGATATTTATACTAGTAACAATTGCAATAAATTCAGAATTTACATACTAATACCTTGATTATGGTAATTAAACCAGAACAATAAAAAACATTATAACAAAAAAAGAATAAAACAAAAATAAAACAAAACAAGAATAAAAAACACATTGAAAACAGCTATTTAGTAATACTATTAATATAATGTTTATTTTTTAATAATAATCATCATAAAGATGGAAACTTCTCTAAATGATTTGAATAATTAAGTCTCAATTAATGAATATCACCTGTGTATATACTCGGAATTTATTTTTTATAAACATTAAGATTTTATACAAAACATTAAAAATCATAAATTTATTCATTTTAATTTTACACTTCAAAAATTTTTTTATATAAAAAAAAAAATCTATCAGTTGCTACAATTATCACAGTTATCATAATAAAACAAAATTAAAGAAAAAGTAATGAGAACTTAAATTTAATCATTTAAAATAATGAAAATCCAGCTAAAAGACTTTAAAAGCTAGATTTTTATTAAATTCTCTGGAGAGAAAACATCTTACTGTTAATTCAGAGATGCAAAAACTTTTTTTAATCAGCAATGAGAAACATTTGCCTAAAATTAGTCTGAATGAACAATAAATATTTACCGCATCATATCAGACAATTATTAATCTGATTTTAAATAGCTAATACACAAAATATTCAAATAAAATTATGTGAAATAAAAACTGAGGATCTGTATTTTTTATATTGCTTATTGTTTATGGATTTCACAAATATATTGAATTATTAGTGGCCGTATGACGATAACCAACTTATTTATAATCATCATATGTCTTTCCTTATAATTACTTTTATCACAAATGTTTAATTAAACAAATTAAACAGATATTAAACTATGCTTTTCAACCTTTACAACATGATGGGATCGCTTTTCCACCAAGAAGCAGAAGATGCATTCTCAATTTCATTAAATCTGTAAACTGTTATAACATTTTTTTTTTATTAACAACTAAATAAATATATCAACTCGAAATTGTTTTATTTCATTAACTTTTTTGAAAAAATTGGAGTTAAAGTGCAGAGTGGATTAAAAACTAAAAAATTAAATTCATAGGAACATCAAAACATTGCATGGGACAACAGAATATCTAAAATTGTCTCTTATTTAATATTGTGATTCATAAAATATTATTAATGTTCTTGTTAATATTTGTTTTCTTTATGTTATAAAATATATTTTAATATAATACTTATGGTATTTTTTTTTATTATTTCTATTTCATATTATTTGATTATTTAGAAGTAATAAAAATTTAAAATCTCGGTATCATCATCAAGTTGATAAACAACAGATAAATGTCAGTTGATTTAAAATGATAACATTAAGGTAGACGTGATGTAATATGAGTCAATGCAATTATCACTAATTTCTAAAAAACTATGTATTTGATTTAATAATTCCTTGGTATTTATGAAATTATATTATAATCTTGAAAAATTATCAAAAATAAAAAAATTTAGTGTAATTATTTTGCTAGTAGTAACCGAAAAAATTTTTTTTTTTATATTCATAGATTAAAATACTATGAATAAAAATTAACTAAATTATTTAATAA